>NW_026000327.1:2005509-2024275 GCF_001458135.2 Marmota marmota marmota
AAAAAAAAAAAAAAAAACCTTAGGCAGAGTTACCCAGGTGGAACTTTACAGCATCCCCGTCACCCCTTACATCTTTTGTTTTGTTTTGTTTTTTAATTGTTGCCCAACGATCTGTTTCTACAATGATCTCGTGAAGATCCAAGTATCCGGGGACCTCCCCGCATGCAGCATTTAGGATTTTCCTGGCTGAATGCCCTTATGAAACCTTAGCAGACCTAGATGCCTGTCCTGTCTTGGAGTGGAAGTCAAGGTTTCGTAACATTTGTACCTTAACCAAGTCCACATTGAAAGAGGTGGATAAATTTCAAACAAGACAAGACTGAGAGACAGAGAGAGAAAGATCTAAGCAAGAGACCGAGAGGATTTTGATAGCTTCAAATCACATTGATGCTGACTCAATTAAAGCTTGATGTTCTGTTCTCCACGTGGAAGATTCTTATCTAGCACAGAATCCAAATGTTCTTGGAGAATAAGATCTGCTACCGGAGACTTTGCCCAATCCAGTCTATATTTGAAGGGACTCTTGTGTTTTATTTGTATTTTTAAGTAAGTTCAAATAAGGTCGTACATTTTTTTTTCTCATCTTCTTTCCCTTACATACCATCAAGGGTTCACTAATCCCTCTATCCATCTGTCCACGCATTCATTCATGCCTTGGTTCACCCATCTATCCATCCATTGGTCCTTCTGTCCATCCACCCATCCATCCTAAATACTCACTCACCCCCGTTAATTTATTCAACTAATATTAACCAATTTTATTATAATGGCAGGTGTGCTCTGCTGCAAAAGCCATCCCACCACTTGCTTTCCCAGTGCTGAGCAGGAGAGAGAGCCTTACAATCCCAAGTGAAGAACTGGAGGAATTCACTCAGAACCTGAGTTCAGAACCGTGCATAACCCCGACTCCCTGGTTCACATCACTAAGCAGAGTTTTCCAAAAGAATCCATTTTCCTTTGATCCAGTACTTCTTTCCCTCAGTGAGGAAGATCTCAGGCCAAGCAAACTCTTGGTGATGGGAGTTGGACGTTGGACGTTGTCAACTACAAGTGACGTCGCGGTCCCGGATCTTCAGAGGCAACATTTGGTCCCCTGATTTCACCTAAAACCGTTTGACAAGCCGCCATCTTGCTGCCGTCGAAGTGGATATGTCAATGTGTTGGACACCCTGGGGGGCTCCAGCCTTGGGTCCAGAGTAGCCTTCAATTTTGCAGGAGATTTGGTTTTCCCATGGTCATCCTGAACTTTATACTAAAAATATCAGACTGAGTGTTTTATGCTTAGTAACCTGCCCCTCCCCTGCCCCATTGGGTGTCTTAAGATTGAAGCACATTGCCTCCTGACCATCCCTACCAAGCTCCAAACCACTCTCAGCTCCGTCTCCACCCTGTTGCGTCTTTAAACAGACCTCCTTGGGGATTCCTAACTACTTTCCTGCACAAGTTCTTGAACTTCTGAAGTTGCCATGCATCAGTAATAAAAGCCAATTTCATTAGGGCACTCCCCGTATCCCTCCAGAGGGAAAAGCAAGTAATAAAAATCATGTTAAGACCGGCATATTATTTGTACTCCTCTGCTCCGAGGTATCACGATTTTATTTGATTTATGATGAGCTGCACGGACTGCACAAATAGACAGAAGAAATTAATTCTCTTGTTGGTAAAATATTATTTTATTAAGTCTTATTGGATTTTAAACATTGTACATTTCACCAAAGGAGTAATACACTTCCCCTAGCGGATGTTTGCTACGCAACAAGGCAGTCACATTTTAAGACAACACAAGACTCCTAAATTCTTTGGCCACAACGCGCTGACATTTACTGATTTCAATGGCACGTTTCAAAGGAACGATTAGGAAGACAGCGTTGCTTACGGAAACGCCTCAATCTCGTCATAAAACTCCAGATTGAAGCGTGAAAAGGTGGATCTAGGATCAGTTCATTTAATCGTCTAGATTCCAGAGGATTCCCCTGATATTCACGTGATATATTATAGGTTCTTCCGAGTACCGTGACCTTCTCGCCTTGGGATAAAAAGGCATTGTGCTTTAGGTTGGATATATTATAGGAAAAATTGTAAGATATGATTTTTTTCCTGCATTTCCACGAGTTCTCCTTTGGAATGCACCCCTGTAAGAAAAGGCAGACGAGTAAGAGCCCTGCACATCTGTGAATGCAGGCTCAAGAAACCTTCATTGAGCTCTGGGCTCAAGTGACTGGCTTCCACAGGACCAAGATCAGTGATTTTGGAATGGCAGGGTAAAGAAAACCCAGTTTTAAGTGTCCCAGGCAGGAAAAATACGGAAGGTATTCATTTGGTATGTGCTGAATATTTCACGAAGCCCTCCTGTGTGCTCTTATTGCCTGGTGCTAATTTATATCATTCTCCCTGATTTCTTCCAACATAATGTCAACTTTGGGGCGGTAGAAATGACTTACGTCCTGGTTTCACAGGAAGGTATTTTTAACCAAATCTCCTCGTTTCCTGACTGCGTAAGGTGTGGTTAGTGGGACACGAGTAGCCACAATGACACATTCGGATATAAGCTAAAAATACCTTGATTGAATAAATAGCTCCAATCTCCCGGCGCCTGTGTATTCCGGTTATGTTTTGCTTTGTAACAGATCCCTCTGATTCTTGATGGAGGCAATCAACGGCAATTCATCCCCCCCACTCCCTCTCCGCAACCCACGTAGATCTGCAATTTGGGCAGGTCTTGGTGGCCACAGCTGGTCCCCGTCCTTTGTGACAGTGGGCTGGCTGGGAATGAATCACGGGAAATCTGAGTCACTCCCGTGTTGGGACCGGGCTGCCTCTCGTCTGGGGCACTGTTGTGTGACCTCTCTGTGCGTCTCCTTGGCAAACCCAAAGCACCATGCCTTTACATGCCAAGGCGAGAAGGTCACGGCACTCGGAAGACCCTGCAGGGACTCTGAGGACTTCGTGTTGGGAGATTTGGGAGCACGGCAAGTCCCCTAAAAGCTCACCCTTGGAGGCTTCCTTTCCGTGAATGCGTACTGGGACGATGCCTGGCTTTGGAGACACTGAGGTCTTAGCCTGCCCCCCCCCCCCAAGCCCACTCCCAGAGGTTCCCANATGATACCTTCATCATTACCATTAGCTTCACCATCATTACCACCATCATAACCACCATCATCACCATTACCCTCACCACCATAATCATCACTATCACCACCATCACCATTACCACCATCACCATGACACCTTCATCATTACCATCACCATCACCATCATCACCACCATAATCATCACCATCACCACCAACATCATCACCACCATCACCACCATCATCACCATCACCATCACACCTTCATCATTACCATTACCTTCACCATCATTACCACCATCATAACCACCACCATCACCATTACCCTCACCACCCTCATCACCATCATCATCACCACCACCATCGTCAAAAAGGGGATTTTCTAATGCTTGGCAGCACAGTACATTCTTGTCCTTTCCTGATACACTGGAAGCTGAACAGCGGATTAAATGATGCTCACCTCCCACTGCGATCCAGCCTGACCACTGGAGCCTACGTAGCATTGACTTCAAGAACCATGATAGGAATGTCCTTATGCAGAGCACGTCGCCTTACTCTCCGTGACACTCCAGACTCCATAAATGTCAGCAAAACTGCCTTCTGAGAAGAAGAGACTTTTAAAAAAAAGGGAAAAGGCTAAATTGCTGCAAATCTGTGCCCCCAAACCAGGCAATAGGAAATCATTTGACAATAACTGAATGTGCAGAAGAGAAATACCACAAAGTTTAGAGCTGGGAATCACGAACTGGAAAAAAAAAATGAGGACCTGACCCCCTGCAGGAAATGAGATGATAAGCTACTACATAAGGTTGCTAAAAATGAAAGGGCAGCGGCCGAGAAATCTACGGTTTACAATTTACTCTCCTTCTTCTGAAGTGGAGAAGAAGAGATAATCTTTGCAATATAAAAAGAAAGAGCAGCCCTGAGCAAATGTCACCATGCCGCGTTGCACTCATCCTGAGGAATGGCGTTTAAAAACATTCAAACAGAGATGCCGTTTTTAGCCAAGCAGGGCAGGGAATGGGGCCAGGGTGGGTCCTTCCTTTGAGTGAGGATACCCCGGGCTTTCTCCTGGGCAATGGTGATAGTGCAGATTTCATGGATAACCCCGGGGGAGGGTGGACAAGCCCATTCAGTGGGAATGGCTATCATTTAGCATTAGGTGTTAGGAGGTGCGTTTCTTTTTTTATATGTTCTCATTTTAGATGTGCATTCCCTAGATAATCTGCTCACGTCCCACGCCCTGTTTCCTATTACACAGAAAGTTCTCATCTGTATCTTACAGATTGTGAATCTTAGGGCTTCCGGCCGGCCGTGTCCACTTGGAGCACCCTGGGGATTGTGACTGGCCTGTACACCCTTCCGTTCTTCTCCCAAGACCACCCACGCACTGGGCTCCAACCCACTTGCCACTCAACAGCCAGACGGTTCCATAAGCAAGAAATCGGGTCACTTTATTGGACTCCTTCCTGCTAACAGGTCAAAGACTGACCTCCCTGATGCAGTAAAACCCCGGGTACCTCCCTACGCCATTATCTGTTGGATGCCTACTCAAATGTCAGTTCTGGAAGACAAGACAATCCAGTGATTTGGGGCCATGTTTGCTCTTTCCAGCACCTGACACTGCTTAGCAGTCAGTATCTTTAAGTATTCATTGAGTTAATGTGTGTTAGTCAGCCTTTCCTTGCTGGAACAAAATGCCTGAGAAAATCAACTTAGAGGAGCAAAGATTCGTCTTGGCTCACCGGTCCACAAGGTCGGTGGGCTAGCTCCATCCTTTCTGAGCCTGGATCAGAGCGAATCTGGTCACCTCTTAGCAGCTGCTATTTTAGAGAAAATGATGGGATGTCAGAGGCCTCAGTGGTCATCAGCCCACTCCCCTGGTCCTGCACCCTGGCCCCAGCTCAGCTCCCACGAGCTCTCTTGGGCTGGTCCCAACATGCACGCACCACCTCGGCACTGGGAGTGGTGATGGATTCGCTCTCAGTGACTCCCGGGGAGGGACTCTGCATTGCCCAAGTGTCAATCTGAAGGGTGCATACGGACGCGGTCACTGTGACTGTGCATGTATGACAGTGTACGGCCGGGTGCGTTGGTGTGACAGGGCTGTGTTGGCACTGGGGGGACTTTTCTCTGGTGGAAGGCAGCGTCACCGCAGAACAGAGGACACGCAGGTGAACTCCGCTTTAATCCTCGCTCACCATTCATGTGTTTCCAGTGCAGATAGCTCTGTCCCTTACTGGGATACCACTCTCTGCCTTTTTACATGGTCTTTTTGGGGTGCTTGTGTGTGGGTCCCCAACGCGCTCAGCAAGCGCCCTTCCACCACCGAGCTACCTCCCAGCCGTCTCTCGGTGTCTCTGATGCTTGCTTTCTCATTATAGAAAGAGATCACGCCTGGTTTGCAGAGAGTTGGGGGGATTGAAACAGTCAATGGACATTTGACTGCAAGCACTGTGTTCACAGGAGCGTTTCCAAGTCCTGTATCAGTGCGCAACTCTCTTTCTGATGTTTCTGCTAAATACACCTGGGTGGTCTGGTCAGTGGGTATGTCCAGCACCTCCACTTCAGCCCTGTTGCAATGACTTCTACCCAGAAACCGCCTAGTGTGCATTTTAGGTTATGAAGGTGACACTACGCTTTCCTGACCGTCGTCCCAGAATCCTCTGATCATCACGGCCAAAGTCACCTCCACCACGCATCTGCACGGGGTGGAAACTTTTATTCCCACTCGGATCAAAATAGCATCCTCTGTCAACTTCCTCTGCATATATTAGCCCACACTTAGAAACTGTCTACCTTAGCTGCTCGAGAGAGACTCTGCTGAGCTACCTTTGAAGCCCCTCCGGTCCCGCCTAAGCCTCCTCGAATTCTTGGCCGGCCCGGTACTTCACGGTCTTCTTTCATCTCTCTGCACACTCCTTGAACTCCACTGGATGGCTCTTTTTCTTATCTCTGTAACTAAGGGGCTCCTTGAAGACTTGGACCTGGGGAACTCGCTTGCCCATCTGTACATGTGCCTCTCATGAAAGATTTAATTAACTTTTATCATCTGCAATCGTTTGCAGGAAAAAAAAAAAAAAAAAACCTTAGGCAGAGTTACCCAGGTGGAACTTTACAGCATCCCCGTCACCCCTTACATCTTTTGTTTTGTTTTGTTTTTTAATTGTTGCCCAACGATCTGTTTCTACAATGATCTCGTGAAGATCCAAGTATCCGGGGACCTCCCCGCATGCAGCATTTAGGATTTTCCTGGCTGAATGCCCTTATGAAACCTTAGCAGACCTAGATGCCTGTCCTGTCTTGGAGTGGAAGTCAAGGTTTCGTAACATTTGTACCTTAACCAAGTCCACATTGAAAGAGGTGGATAAATTTCAAACAAGACAAGACTGAGAGACAGAGAGAGAAAGATCTAAGCAAGAGACCGAGAGGATTTTGATAGCTTCAAATCACATTGATGCTGACTCAATTAAAGCTTGATGTTCTGTTCTCCACGTGGAAGATTCTTATCTAGCACAGAATCCAAATGTTCTTGGAGAATAAGATCTGCTACCGGAGACTTTGCCCAATCCAGTCTATATTTGAAGGGACTCTTGTGTTTTATTTGTATTTTTAAGTAAGTTCAAATAAGGTCGTACATTTTTTTTTTCTCATCTTCTTTCCCTTACATACCATCAAGGGTTCACTAATCCCTCTATCCATCTGTCCACGCATTCATTCATGCCTTGGTTCACCCATCTATCCATCCATTGGTCCTTCTGTCCATCCACCCATCCATCCTAAATACTCACTCACCCCCGTTAATTTATTCAACTAATATTAACCAATTTTATTATAATGGCAGGTGTGCTCTGCTGCAAAAGCCATCCCACCACTTGCTTTCCCAGTGCAGAGAGAGTGAGGCGGAAAAACCCATCTCCATCTCCCATGACCTACCTCCAAAGGAAGGAGAAGATTCGTAGACTTACAGGGAGCTCAAGTGCTTTAAAGGCATGCGATGCCTCTCGCCAGTGTGTGTGTGTGTGTGTGTGTGCACGTGCTGTGAAATCCTAGGGACGCGTCCAGACCTGAAATAACCCGGTCAAAGGCGGGCCCCATT
Organism: Marmota marmota marmota; assembly: GCF_001458135.2. Taxonomy (NCBI): domain Eukaryota; kingdom Metazoa; phylum Chordata; class Mammalia; order Rodentia; family Sciuridae; genus Marmota; species Marmota marmota. The sequence goes on from NW_026000327.1 coordinate 2,012,679, forward strand.
CCCAAACTGAAATCCTCATCGCCATGCACATGTGGCTGCCTAAACAGATACCCAGAGGACGTCCATAAATGTGACATAGAATAATCAGAATTCTACAAATACACGTTGATACGTATCCACAAATATATAAAATAAACAGTCGGAAGGAATTAGTAGCATGGGTAAATGTCTATTTTCATGACACTTTCTCCTCTGGCAAGATCCTATTACGTTTCTGCACAAATGTTTCCGTAGAAATTCGGGTGGATGGCTCTTTGGTGAAAGTTGAGCAGGTTTCATGCTGTTGTGCTTTGATAAACCACCACCAAACTTGTAAATGAGCAGCCATCTTAGGGCCCTAATTGAATATTTTAACACTTCCCCTCTGTAGAGCTGGTGTTTCATTCTATTTTCCATTTTGTCCCTTGCTTTTCCATGCATTTAAAGTGCCGGAGCAGCTGTTTATTTGGAAAGGTTCCATTATGGCCATGATAATCTCCAACTAATTGCACATCAAATATTTATTTCTTGCACATTAAATTAATGAAGCAGTTTCAACAAGAGAAAAATTGGATCAGGTTGGCAAACAGTGCCTATAAATTCATGAAAGATTCCCAGTTCTCTTTGGCATGCCTCCTTTCACACAGATTAACAGTTTTTAAGTGGAAAAATTTTCCCGTTATCTGGTTGTGACTTTTTAAATATATTTGCTTTATTTTTTTTTTTAAGTGCTTTTCTTGATAGACCACTTTTGTAGCTTGGCATACCATAAATCATAATCTGAAATATATACGTACATACATAGATAGTTGATATACCATATTTTAAAAACAATAAATCATACTATCAATTTTCAAATAAATTGGTAGCTTCTTTTTGCTTTGAACTGGACATAATATTTTTTCCTAATTCTACTATTAATATCGTAAATTTTTTTTCAGAGGATGACTTTATTTAATAAAAGTTTAGGTTTTATTCTTTAATCGGTTGTATTGAAGGGTAATTGATATCCCCAGAGCTGTACATATTCAGTAAGTACAACCTGATGAGTTTTGCTGTGCACCAACACGTGCAAAACCACGTCTGCAATCACAGTGACGTTCATAGGGCTGGGGTGGGCTATGTGGGCTTAGCAGGCATGAGACTCTAGGTTCAATCCTGGGCACGAAAAGAGAAAAGATCATAGACATATCAATCAAACACTTCCAAAAGATTTCTGTGTTCTTTTATTTATCCATCCATTTAATTTGGTGGAAGAATAACTTAACCAGAGAAGATGCATTTGAATTTTGAAGTGCACAATGACACAGAGTTCCACCTAAGCATCGTGTGGTGTAACAGACCCACAGAATGACTCATCATCCGTACTTCTGGATCTTCGTGCCCATGACAGAACTCCCCACTCCAACCTCCCCACCAGCTCCGGGCAATCCGTTTCAGTCTCTGTTTCCATGATTTTGACTCCATGAGGTACATCCTCCAAGAGGAATCATGCAATAAAATTACCAGATAATCTAGAAATTCCACTCTTGAGTCCATATCAAAAACATATGAAATCAGATCTGCATGTACAAGTACCAAGTCCACGTGCCACGGCAGCTGTCTTTACGACAAAGTATGGAATCAACCCGAGTGTCCATCAACAGAGGGGTGGACAAAGAAGACACGGTCTATACACACAATGGAATATTATCTGGCTTCAAAATAGAAGGAGATCCTGACATTGGTGGACCAACCAGGAAGATGTATACTAAGTCAATGGGTGGGCTTTTAATATCTGGTTATTTAAACATACCACCTGGCTCAGGATCTATTCTGAAAATCGATTCCCAGGACCAATTGTCATTCTTAACATTTTTTTTTTTTGTTTGTTTTGGTACATTCTCTGAAGGATCTCTGATACTATTTTCTTTTAGATCCAACGTGTGTGTAAAGACAACTAATGTGATTCTTTTGTGGGAAGGAAACTTCACCAGAGAAGACGACACGTGCTGGTGTGTAGACAACAGCTAATGGTTTAGGAAGAGAGTCTCAAGAAAGAATTTCCCCGAGCTGTTGATCTGGCCATGCTAAAGATGATGCCTATGGATTTTTTTTTTCCATTGGAATAAATGATTTTACAATTTTCCAACAAGGAAACTTGCGTGGTTGCCACCGGACATGGCTGATGGTTATTTATAATTCTTGGTAAAGAATACAGTTCCAACAGAAAGCATTACTGATTCCAGATACTGGTCATCAATTAAGTTGTGTGAGCCAACGATTTCCCATTTGTATAATCATTTTTGAGTAGGTTTTTGGGCTTCAGCTACTTGTGAGTGAAATCTTTTATTTGCAGAAAGAGTCTTTGAAGAGAGTTGTGAGGACCTCAGGATGAGTCTTGGACTCTCTCCCAGATTTGCACCCAGGATCATTTCCTGGGCATGGTCTTTAACAGAAGAAGGAACGAATAATGAATCCTATCCAGTATATGCCCTGAAAATTTATCAATATTGCAATTCTTATTTTCTACAGAAATATACACTAAAAAGAAACCAAGGTGTGTAAATTGGTTTGGAAGTTCAAATACGTGACTCCGGCTTTTTCTCCTCAATGCATCATCAGGACCAAAGGCATAAGAGGAAGAGACAACCCCACCGGGCAGAAGAGGTGTGTCTGCGTAGCCTGGGGTTTGTGCGTGATTTCTCTTCCTCCTCTGTCTGCCCTGAATCATGCTTGGGTGGCTACGTGACAGCTGCCCGTCTCCTGCAGGCTTTTGAGTTTCTCCTCTGACTCTGTGTCTCGTAAGACTGATGCACAACCAAGGGAATTCAGGAATCATGTTGGGGACTGTGGGCACGAGCAAGATGTCACGTTGGGTACCACACAGGTGTGCGTGTGCTGAAGTAGCAGAGCGTACCAGCAAATTTTATATATACACACATGCACGGGTGTCCCCGTAGATGATTTTTATCAGGCAGACAGCACTAGTAACTGTTTAGCGCATGTATTATTAATCTTATTAAATGCTCCCTATGAGAAGCCCACGCCATTCCCCCAAATTCTTATCAACAGGTCAGGCTTCCTCCCAGGAAATATCAATAGCTACCACCAAACCCATTATTCAGGATAACCATGAATATCTCCAAACTTCTGCCAAGTGTCCCCTGGGGATACATTCACCGCCACCCCCAGTTGAGATCCACCGGCCTAGGTCACCCCATTGGTGGGCCTGATCCCTTTAAGAATCCAACATTTTCCACTAGCCCGTCCCTCAAAGTGTCGGAAATGCCTATCCACCAATCCTTACCTGATTATCCAAATGAAAAATGAAAACCCCCTTTAACCGCTGATGATTTCACAGCCAACGGCGACAGATATAAACCGTCTGTTCCTCACACACGATTTCCAGGTTTTGCAGAAGGAATCAGGCAGTCGTTTCTAAATCAGAGGTCCCCAACTCTGTACGCACGTTCGAATCGCCAGAGGACTCTCTGCAAGCTCTCATCCACTGCTGGTGGGAGTGTGAATGAGCACAGCCGTCATGGAAAACGGCGTGCAGCTTCCAAAACGGAGACTAGAGCCGGCCAATGACCCAGGAGGCCTTCTTCTTAGTAGATATCCAAAGACAATGCATCCGCTTTCCAAGGAGATGCCTGCACAGCCAGGGTTTACTGTCTCGGTATGCACGTGTGATCAACCAAGAAGCCCGTTAGCAGATGAGAGGATAAAGAAACCGGTTCCCATACGCAATGGAGCATTATCCATCCCATCTGCTGCAACGTGGATTGCACCAAAAGATGCAGAATCAGCCCTATACAGGAAGACAGATACAACACATTGCCACTGGTTTGAGGAAGGTAAAGATGTTGATCTCATAGAAGACACTACAACCATTGTCGGTAGAGATCAGGATGGGTAGGAAGAAGTGAGCGTTAGAGAGACGTCAGATAACGGGTACTGAAATACAGTTAAGGCAGGAGGAATGGACTTTGGTATTCTATACCACGATGGGGGATTACGGTCTACAACGCCTTATGAGATCTTTTGCAATAACTAGAAGAGTCTGAAGTATCCCAACGCATATGAATATTCAATGTGCCAGGAGTTGGAAATGCCAAAATTACCTCCACCGGGTCATTCTGCATTGCATATATCTACCCAATTATCACCCTGTACCCCATCAATACATGCAACCTCTCCATGTCATCTCCAAATACCAGGTAGCATGCAGACAGAAGATCAAATTAGTATCTCAGGGGTTGAGCAAAACAGACATTGCTGATTTTACACAGTTCCATTGTGATTTTAGAATGGAGACCACCTTGAAAGTGCTGGTCTGGATTTTTGCTAACTTAAAGGGCTGATGTACCAGCAATAATTAGGGATACCATCTGAAATCCTGGGTCTACTTCTTACAAAATGTCATTTCATCTTGGGCACATTGTGTCCCGTGCAGTTTTCCTTGATGCATTTGGGCCATCGTACGTTATTTATCTCTTTAGCGTGTGACCAGGGGAGGTTAATAAGGCAGCAGTAACTACAGTAATTTTCTGTGGGTTTTTTTTTTTTTTTGCCATTTAACGCTTTCCAACAATTCTGCCGAGTTCTTCTTTTGACCTCAAGCACATTTTTCAGGATCTGTGTAGAAAGGTGAACGAATAACCATGGGTCCCTCATCAGGACGAATTTCCTATCCCTTATTTCATTCTATATCTGGGTAAACTGGAATATACATCCACTCATTTTTTTTTTTTATTCCAGAAAAGCTCTTTGTATGGGGTCTACTCTGAACCACAGCACACCTGAGACCATCTCTGCATTGAATTTACACTGGACGGATCTCTCTCTTGGGTCCTGAACACCAACCTGTCAATCATGCATGGATTTTTGCTTGATTTTTTATTGTCTGATATTACAAAGGAGCAAGAGCCCAGCCCAGGCATCCTTCCCCCTAAGTCATGTGCATTATTTGTCCAGGGCGGTTAGAGATATTCCCTCCCTTTTATTTAACCGATGATGGCACCTCCTGTCTCAGTTCCATGCTATTTTTTGCGAACCTATTCAATCCGGGATTGTGTTGTTTTTCTCACTTTAGAAAAAAAAAGTTTCCTTTTGTTACATTCTTGGCTATTATTTCTGCTCGGTTTGCTTTCAAATCATCTTCGAGGGCATTAATTATAAGTCGATGCTTCTCTTTGTCGTTTTGTCATTTTAATCTCTTTTCATTTTAATCTCTTTGGTCCTATTTTCCGGCATTCTGGGACAGCGTTCCAAGTTTTCACAATGCCAGGAAATTGATTGTTTTTTTTTTTCTTAGAGACCCATTCGCGCGACTCATTCCAATGCAAATTTAAACTTGGTCCGTGGAGTTTTATATTTCTTTCTTTCATTTGTAAAGTCAAGTTTATCCTGTTCTCTTTCCTGACTCCAGGTCCGCCTTTGTATCCACGATGCTGGAGGAACAGAATCAACCTTCAGAGTCTCATTTCAAATAACCCCCAAAGGCTGGTGGCGGACCAGGAAGATCCAAAATGTGTTCCAAAATGACCTTCCCCGAGTGACCAACCTCCCTTAACATTCTAATGCTTCTCTTTCTCCAAGGGAGGGAACTGATACATGCGGAGATTTATTTCGGTCTCCAATGTTGCATTCTCTGAAAAGCAATCCCTGGCTGGGAACCATTTAAACTCTATAGATAACCCATACAAAATTAGGGGGGCAAATGTGAAGAACTGTATCTGTCCCTGCCTTGAAATAGGTGTGTGTCTGACACGCGGGATTCAGCCCGGCTGCGAGGGAGGGAGAAGGTGAAGGGTTGGGTGACACCCCAGATCTCCCCGCAGCAAAACCTGGGCAAGACAGCTTTGCTCTGCAGGTGTGAGCCTTAGAGAAAGAGACACAGGGTCTGAGATACGGGGAACCTTCATTTTCAAGCCACGGACAAGTTCTGAGGCAGGTCGTTTTTAGGAATGAGTCTCACCGGAGGAAGGATGGTGGCTGGTGGAGGCTCCTGGTTTAATAATAATAATAATAATAATAATAATAATAATAATAATTGATACCAGGGATTGAACTGAGGAGCACTCGACCCCTGAGCCACATCCCCAGCCCTATTTTGCATTTTATTGAGAGACAGGGTCTCCCTGAGTTGCTGAGGGCCTCGCTTTTGCTGAGGCTGGCTTTGAACTCACGATCCTCCTGCCTCAGCCTCCCGAGCCGCTGGGTGACAGGCGTGTGCCACCATGGTGCCCAGCGAAGTTGTTTATGTCGGTTTGTTGATTGGGTGCCAGGAATTAAACCCATGCACGTAAGCACATGCTTTACCACTGACTTTACGTCTCCAGCCCCGAGAGGACGGTTTTGCAAGCACACCAAGACTTGGTAATGTGACTGTCTAGATTTGAGTTTTAAAAGCACCAATGTCACAGAGCAAAAGAGTTTGATCACAGGGGACAGGGACTAGAGGCAAGAATGCTGGGTCAGCTCAGAGAGACGTGTGTCCAAGTTGTGAGCATTCCAGACGCCGACCGCGGAGATGGGGGACACGCAGAGGAGAAAAATGACTGACAGAGAAACAAAGCACAAGGAAGAGAGAGTGGTAATTGTCTGCCTACCCGGCAGTTCATGCAATTGAGAATTCTGTTGGGGTCGGAAGCTTTGGACTATTGTCCAGAGAAAAGAAATCTCGTCTTGCTTTAAAAAAAAGTCAAATCTACCAGTTCCTGTGTGCGATAAAGGGTGCAACGCAGCCCCACTGAGCTCTGCCAACACAGTGCTGACCCGGGTGGTCTTGGGGCTGGGAACGCTGACTTCTCTTGTCCCTGTGTATCCGAGAGTGACCCACGGTGGCTGTGCTCGGGTGAAAGCTACAAGGAGAAAAAGCATTTCTGACCGTACATAGACCCTTTAAAGACGGGACACTCTTCCTTAGCATTTTACGAGTATCCTCTGCTCAGCCTTCACCGCCCCTGTGAGGTATCAATGCCCCCATTTCACAAAGGAGAAAACCGAGCCCAAGAGAGTGGGTCAGTCAGTTTTCTGTCACTGTGACAAAGTATCTGAGGGAATCAACTTGAAAAGGCACAAAGGTTGCTGGGTGTGCTGGCTCATAGCTCTAATCCCAGTGACTCAGGAGGCTGAGGCAGGAGGATCGCAAGTTGGAGGCCTGGGGCCGCACAGTGTTTCATGGCAGGGGCACGTGGGTGGAGAAGACGGGGTCAGAAGCAAAGAGAGAGAGGCCGGGTCCACTGTCCCCTTTAGGCCACGCCCCCAATGACCTAACGGGTCCACTAGATCCCGCCTCTTAAAGGCTCCACCACCTCCCATGGCTCCAAATGATCCAGATGCCTTCCACTCAAAGTCATTTTGACTGACAGATAAAAGAACCTAGGTGTATTTGCATGTCTGGAAGGCAAGATTCATGCCCCAAATTGTCATTGTGTTTATTTTTTCCTCTCGAGTATCATAAAATTAAAAAGAATTGTGTCATATTTGGCTTGGCTAACAGGTAGAAGCAGCTGTCAAAATGCAGAGCGGGGATGGAAATTTTCCCTGTGTGTGTGTGTGTGAGTGTGTGTGTGTGTGTGTGTGTGTTAATGCACTTTATTTTTATTTTATTATTTTTTATTTTATCATTTCATTATTTTTGTAATTCTATTTCTCATTTTTTTTTTCTTTATGACAGCAAGGATGTTCTGCCACCGAGCCACATCCCCAGCCCTTTGTATTTTTAATTTTGAGACAAGATCTTGCTAAGTTGCTGAGGCTGGCCTCCAACCTGCAATCCTCCTGCCTCGGCCTCCCGAGGGTCTGGGATTACAGGTGTGAGCCACTGTGCCTAGCACAGTCTCTGGTTTTAAGCTCCACCTTGGAGAACCAGCCCTCCCTTGTCCTTTCTCAGCCAGAAAAAAAAAAAAAAAAAAAAGCCTTCCCTGGCTTTTTCTGTGGTGCGGTTGTTTTATTCATGAACTGCTTGAGTGATGTGGCATTTTTCCATGAAAAATTGCAATAATGTATTTCTAGGCTCTGGGAGTCCTCAGCTCTGAGAGCCCTTAGTTAAATGTTTAGCATCAGGTTAGAACACTGGCTTCCAGAGCTACCGGGCAAAGGAAAATAAAAGAATGAGATGCATCTGGGTGAGACTCACAGCAAAAAGAACAGGAGGTGACCTGACCGGCCGTCCGTCATCAGCAGGCCAGCGCTCGGCAGAAAGCGGACTGCAGCCGGAAACAGATAACCCGAGCCTTCCACCCGCAGGAGGAGGAGGAGGTCACATCAAGAAAATCGCTCCCGGACAGAGCAGAACGGACAAGAAAACAAACTCTCTCTATTGGCGAAGCCCTCAGATCCTGCCTAACAGGAAGGGTTTTCTAGAACCTTCTCAGTGTCCTGCCTGTGCTCTCCAGGAGAGCCCGGGGCTACAGTCTCCTCATCTGAAAGCAGTCAGCGCTGGGAAGAATGCTTGAGAAATTTCTAGCAAGGGCTCATTTTTGGGGGGCATGGGGTTACCGGGGATTGAACTCAGGATCACTCGACCCTTGGGCCCCCTCCCCAGCCCTATTTTGTATTTTATTGAGAGACAGGGTCTCACTGAGTCGCTCAGGGCCTCGCTGCTGCTGAGGCTGGCTTTGAACTCGCCATCCTCCAGCCTCAGCCTCCCGAGCCGCTGGGATGACCGGCGTGTGCCACCCAACAAGGGCAGATTTTCTTGTTATTTAAAAAAATCACCCTGTAGTCCTGATTGTGGGCTTGGGTAGCTGGCTTACCCCTTCTGGGACTGAATTTTCCTTTTGTTTTAAAAATCAAAGGCTCTAAGATAGATATCAGCCACGGAGGCGGGGAATTGTGCAAAACTCAAGACCCCTTCTCAAAGTGCCCAAGTTGCCTAGGTCTAGCGGACAACCCGGGCACAGTCAAGGAACTCGGTGGTGGTTTCTGTCGATGATGATGTTAAACTGCACTCGGTACCTAAGATGCGTGGAAATCATCAAGACGTATCCAGGAATATCTGGAGACCATTCTACTCAGAAAGAGGTGGAAACACTCGTAATGTAGGTGGTCCTTAGGTCTGGGGGTCTGCAAACTCCGGCCCCTGTACCCTCTCTGCCTTCTGTTCTCGTTATTTCGAGTTTTATTGAAACACAGCTGTGCTCGGCCCTTTGTTCATAAGATGTCCGTTGATGCTCTCATGCATCCCGGACACACCAAGCTTGCAAGGTTGGCGAGTGGCCTCAAAGCCAGAAACACTTACCATGTAGTCCTTTGTAGAAAAACTCTCCTTTCCACCCGGGACAGTTTCTAGACCTCCTTGAAAGAGTTTCTAGTCCTCCTTGAGAGAGTTTCTGGTCCTCCTTGAGAGAGTTTCTAGTCCTCCTTGAGACAGTTTCTAGTCCTCCTTGAGAGAGATCAAAATGGAAAAGTGTGGGAAGGGACTAGGGGACATCTGGTTTCTTATGATAGTTCTTGGGGTTCCTTAGCACATTTTCTGAACAGTCAAGCTAGATCCTGGAGAGACGCCCTGTTTTACCCAGATGTAAAATGGCCAGATGAAGCCACATGCCAGGGAACCTCACGGTTCACTCTGGGCTCTCTCCACCGCTAGCCTCCACATGTCGTAGGGGCTGGTTGGAAATGCATAAGCTCAGCCCCCTGTGGAGCCATACAACTAGATTGTTCATGGAGCAGGGACCCTGGGGAACCTACATGCACCTGAAGTTGAGGTAGCATCACCCTGATGTTAGAACAAGTCAGTCACCATGCACAGGAGAGGATCTGGGGCTTGTCCTATTTTTCTTCCTGCGGACTCCACGGTTGGGGTACAAACCTTGAGGGTCAAAGCCTTTCAGGACGAGGAAACCGGTGGGTCAGAGAGTTGAGATCTTGTGGTCGGGTGTGTACAAGTTCCCGAGTAGAGAGTCTCTTTTACGTATTTAAAATTCCGCATGTCGACGCTACTGGAAAACCAGACCCCCCGCTCATCTCGCCTGTTCTTGTTGGCAACTTTTTAAACCACCTGTTCTTGTTTGGTTTCTGCCTGTTCTTGTTTCGTGACTTCTGTTCTTTCTTCTTCCCATGCATTCCTCTGCTCCTCCCTTGCAGTCTCCTGAGACATTAGAGACTCTGTTTTGAAGTTTCCTGTGGTTTGGATAAGGTTTGAGTGTGTCCTCTAAAGTGAAATGTTTGTCTTCAGAAGGGGTCGCTTTGAAGTGGTGGAACATTTAAGAGTAAGGTTCAGTAACCAGGTAACTAGATCACAGGGTCCATTGTCCTTACAAGGTATTAGTGCTCGTCTCCTGGAGTGGGTTAGTTCACCGAGAACGCGTTGTTGTCTATGAGCAAGACTGACCTTTAAATCCACCTTTGGTTTCCTGTCTCAACGCGTGATCTTTTCTGTATGTGCTCTGACCACTGTGATGCCATCTGCCAGGGGGGGGTCAGAGCCAAGCAGAAATTGTCACACAGCCTTGGGGCCTCCAGAACTATGAGCAACAGCAAACCTTTTTTTTTTCTTTATAAAGCACCCTGCCTCGGGTATTTTGTTATAGTCAAGAGAAATGGACTAAGATATATGGTATTCTTACCACACAGTCTGGGGAGTACACTGAGTGAGTCGGGTTAGGCTGGGAAACCATTGTTAGTGTGTGTATTCCCATGTAGAATAATCATATGTAAATTTACCTGAACTCCTTTGAATTCTGAATGTTTTGTGGAGTCCACTACCAGAATCAGACGTCTAATCTGCAATCTTCCTTGAGCATTCTGCCTTCCCATGCCCTCGCTCTGACGTCTCCAAACGGGGAGTGACATGTCACAAGCGTCACGTCCCTTAATAAGTGTTAACACCTTAGCAGCTTCTGGAACGAGACTGTCGATAAGCACACAAATTAGATAGAGAACAGATGCCTAAGTGGCTACAAATATAACGCTGGTTCATTATGATCAAGCGACTCAATCCCCCTGGAAAGGTGAAGGTCTTTTCAAGGACAAAGCTAAGCCTCGCCATTAATTTCATCCCCAATAAAGGACAGATGGGGAAGAATGAAGGCCCTGGCGCTTGCTTAGAGTCTCGCACAGCAGCGACTCTGTGTCACACGCCGGGCTCATCCTTTACAGGGGAGACAATATCACCTATTGAAATCCGAAGCTATTTTTGCACCGGCTTCGACTGTGCAGGTCCTATATTTAAGGCAGACGTGGGAAGAGAGAAACAGCACCTCCTCCTGTGGATGCACTGGGTGGATTCCCTTGAAAAATGGCCCCACCTTTCTCTAAATGAAGAAAGATTTACCGTTAACTCTGCAGACGTCAAACGAGAAAAGAAATGATAGGGCTCTTTGGGGTGTTAAAAGACTCGAGCTTCGCAAATTAAACCTCCCCCCGAAAAGCTCTCCCTTCCTTCTGGGCAAAGAGGGAGGCCTCGTTAATCCGTCGCCTCTCTTACCTAACTTTGGGGTTTCTGGGCAAACTTCACAGAAGTTGAATGCAGCCAGATATGACTTGGTGAACAATAATAACCAAATGCAAAAAAAGGGGGTAAGTCAACGCAATCAGGAAAATCTAACCATGGAAATCTTGTTTTCATAGAGGAAGGCTCTCCTCCTCCTCCTCCTCCTCCCCTCCCCCTCCCCCTCCCCCTC
>NW_026000327.1:2024299-2089374 GCF_001458135.2 Marmota marmota marmota
TCCTCCTCCTCCTCCTCCTCTTCTTTTTCTCTCTTTATTTTGCACAGTGGACCCAACTTTAATTCTTAGGCGTCATGTCCACAGCCCAATTAAACAAAGACGGTGGGTCAGGTTGCCAAGAGACCCAAGAAATACCTAGAGACGGGGCAGAAGCGACTGTTGTCCTCTCTCCTTCAAGGAAGATCTGCGTGAGATACGTGTAAGCCGGGACTTGTCTATTTTTTTTTTTTTTTAACTTCGAGTATTAGAGTCCTCCAGATGGATAAAAATGATTGCACCAACTTAACAGCTTTCTGTAACTGCAAATTAAAGAGCCGCCTGTGTTTGTGAAGCCGTCGTTCACACATGTCCAAATGCACAACATTCACCGATTTGCAAATCCAGATCTAGGTATCCCAGGAGGCAAACCTTAGCAAAATCCAGTCTTTGGGTGGTTTCGGGGCAGGGCTTGCAAGGGGAATTGATCTCCAAGTGCAGAAAATGTTCTGAAAATATGCTGAAAATTAAATACGTCTTTCCACTGGACGTTTTTTATTCTGACCGGTACAAAGAGCTAGTCTCTCTGATGCCCAGTGTCAAGTTCAGCCTCAGCCCTGCCTCTAGCCACTGCTTCCCTCCGGTCATTCTGTGGCATAGGCAGGACAGAGCTAGGGAAAGACCCCGAGTGACCAGAAGCCCTCAGGCACGGCAGAGACCCCTGTGGTGTGTCTCGGAGATGCACGTCCAGAACCGTCCTGGGCTTCGGGCGCCAAGTGCGCAGCGGGCACCGGGCACCTTTGCCAACGCAATTTGGTAAAATCGGAGCTCGGAGGCCAGACACCATTTTCCCAAACTGCCTTTCAAAGCTCCCGGGCAACCTACTGAATAATACAGAGCCAGGAGAGTTGCCCGCACGCGGCCCACTGTGAAGGTTCCAGAAGCTTTGCTTTCGCCGGAGGCTTTCAAGTCCATATTACTTAAGAAAGGTGGCGGCGGGGATGCGAAATCCTTTTAGCCTTTATTGCTGAAAATTCCTTGATAGGCTTGGGTGTTGTAGAGAAGGAGAAGAAACGCTTTCGGGTGAAAATAAAAATTTAATGACGTTCAGAAGCGAAAGATAAAAAGCAAAAAGTTGGAAAAACATCAAGTTTTGCATTTTGTTTCCTCCTCCCTCAAATATACCAGCCAACGCTGCTGCCTCTCAGGAGGGAGACACGGTGTTTCTGTAAAATGAATCTTACCTTGTGGGTTTTTTTTTTTTTTTTTTGCAACAGAGTTGAACTTGCGGCCTTCTTTTCTTACGGATGCTGAATGTGCTTTTAATTATTTAAGATTGGGAAAGGAAGCATGCGTTTCCCGTAGGGAGGCGGCCTGGCCTCCCAGCCACAAAAGCGAGCTGAATAAACGGGTTCGGGCGACCCTCACTGCTTGCTCCTGTTTACAAATCAGGGGAGAATTGAAAGCATTTTAATGAACGTGAGAGCGCACAGGCAGACGGCAAGCGGGTCATTTGTGGCCCGCGCACATTTCCACTGGGAAATGCCTATTTTAAAATGTTTTTTTTTATCAGTGTGCTAGAGTCATACACGAGTGGGGATCTTTCTGACCTATTCTTCAAGGTGTGCGTACAATATCTGTTGCGGTTCCGACGTGAGGTGTCCCCCCAAAGCTCACGTGTGAGACGATGCAAGAAGGTTCAGAGGAGAAATGATTGGATCGTAAGAGCCTGAGCCCAGTCAGTGGATTGATCCCTTCATGTGGATTAACCCAGTAGGCAGGTGGGGTGTGGCTGCAGGAGGTGGGACACTGGGGACGTGGCTTTGGGGTTTATATTTTGCATCTGGAGAGTGGAGACCTGTCTCTGCTTTCCGATCATCAAATGAGCTGCTTCCGTCCACCACCCTCTGCCACCATGATGTCCTGCCTGCCCTCGAGCCCCGAGGAACGGAGCCTGCTGTCTACGGACTGAGACCTCTGAAACTGTGAGCCCCCAGATCAACTTCTCCTCCTCTAAAGTTGCTCTGGTCGGGTCTTTGAGTCACAGCAGCCAGAGAGCGGACTGAAACCACCTCGTTTTCTCTATTCCGATCATTGCTTCTTCCTCCTTCTCTCTCCTCCTCCCATCCCCGATGCCCTTCCTGCGCTCCACAGGTCTTTCATTTATTAATTGTTCACTTAATTGGTGCAGTAGAGTTTTGCAGGAAAGTGGAATTCACTGTGACCGATTCAAGCACGCACACAGTAGGTCCATGTCCCAAGTTTTCGTCTTCCATGGTGGAGCTTGGAGCCCGTTGCAAACCCGTGGGGAAGAAATCACGGAATCTGGAAACCTTTCCAAATATCCTTATTTATCTCATGAAAGGTCACTTGATTCCCTCAGTCCAGAGGATCATCCAAAACACGGGGTGGGCTTTTCTACCACCAAGAAAGCCCTTCACCGATCCTTTAGTGGGCATCCACTCGACTTGATTTCCAGGGCTGAATTCGAACGGTGAACACCAGAGTTGGAAGGATCCGTCAGACATGGCCTAAAACAAGGCTCTGGTCTTCCCACTCTGGGATGATTTCTCGTCTTCTGACTCAAAGGAATTTGGCTGCATCGTGTACAAAATAAATGGAGATGATAAAACAAATGCTGTCTTCACAACGTCTGTCACACATAAAACTCAAAGAACCCAATCAGGTGGCCGGCACTCGGGGTGTTCTCAACAGGCCACGCAAACGCACTCTGTCTAACCACTTTCCAGAGGCCGGATTTTACGGGAACACAGAACGGAGTTTACACAAAGGGATTATACCAGGGAAAAAAACATACTCAGGCCTTAGACCCCCCCCACAACGGAGCTGCAGAAAACGTGTGAGTTCAGGTACCGAGATGTCGATCACATCTACAGGAGCCAAAAGGAAAGAAGCAAGAATAGCCCGTGTGCAAAGAGGGTTGATGGCGTTCCTTTTCCAATTTTCTTTGAGGATCCTTATATGCTATTGTTATGGTTTGCGTATTCGGTGTCCCCCCAAAGCTCATGTGTGAGTGAGGTAAGGCAAGAAGGTTTAGAGGTGAGATGATCTGGATCTGAGAGCCTTAACCTAATCAGTGGATTAATCCACTTGAATGGATTAACTGGGTGGAGACTATAGGCAGATGGGATGGAAAGACCCTTCTGCAAAAGTCGGATGAAGATGCTCTCCTTTAGCTATGCACCGCCGACAGTGTTTCTTTATTGCTGATCTCACTCATTGAGGACTCACGGTGAGGAGGGGGTCCCTGGGCTGTGCCTTTGGGGTCTCTGTCCTGTCCCTGGTGGACAGAGCTCTCTCTGCTCCCTGGTGCCCTGTCCTGAGGTGCTCTCCTCCTCCAGGCCCTGCCGCCATCTTGTTCTGCTCCCCTTGGGCCACAAGGAATGAAGCCGAGTGTCTAGGGAACAGACTTGTGAGCCCCCAAATGAACTTTTCCTCCTCTATGTTCTTCTTGTCCAATATTTTGGTCACAGCCATTAAAAGAGTGGACTAACACATACAATACACAACAAAGAGCAAGCAAGGAGAATCGAACACTGGTTCTCAAAACGAATGCGTGATCCAAAAGAGGGGTTAAGGGGCTGGGGTTGTGGCTCCGTGGTAGGGCACTCGCCTACCATGCAGGAGACACTAGGTTCGATCCTCAGCACCACACAAATGTAAAATAAAGATATTGTGTCCACATAAAGCTAAAAAATAAACATTAAAAAAAAAGAACGGTTAATAAAACTGATTTAGGGAAACAAGAATAGAGATGATTGCTGTTAAAATCTTTGTGCTAATTCTTTCTTTAGAAACCGTGCATCCTACTCTGTGCCCCCTAGAAGTTGCATGAGACCCTTGTCATGTTCATGGGTCCTATGGCACACACTTGGAAATATGGCTAGACACACGAGACAGCTGTTCACCCCTGATGGAAAGACCCTTCTGCAAAAGTCGGATGAAGATGCTCTCCTTTAGCTATGCACCGCCGACAGTGTTTCTTTATTGCTGATCTCACTCATTGAGGACTCACGGTGACTTACGCGGCCCCCAGCCAGATGCCACCTCTGCAAAGACCCAGCCTCCTCTTTCTGCACTGTGCACATTCCTAAAGTAATGAAGGCACACGTACCCGCAAATCGCAATTTATCTCGGACTTCTGTGTGTCTACCAGTGTCACGTAGTGAGGTTTGTGGATTTTTCCTCTTTCAACTTACAATTAGCACTCCCGACGTTTCCAAATAGGGATCTATGGTTTTTTTTTTTTTTATCCAGGGGGCCGGGTGCATCCTGATGTGCCATTACCTGCCCTCCCCGTTGCCATGGCTACGTACTCCTGATCCGGAGATATGACATAACTCAGGTATCCGCAGAGCAACAGCATTGCAAAGGCGTCAGAGAGAATTTAAGCAGCACAGGGAGGCAAGAAAAATCATTTATATATATATATATATATATATATATATAAAAAAAGGTTTTAAAAGAAAAAGAGAGCCCTCTTGGAGGCAATAAGACCTCCCACTTTATTTTGTAATATATTTGCTCCTCTGATGATTAAATATTCATATGTCTTTGTCTCTGTGTTCTTTCTCTCCGAGGAACCTAATTCTTCCATTTAATACTTGAAGTCGATACACTGAAAGGATAGGAAAAGAGTGGAAAAAAATATTTTCTTAGGTGTGGAACATTGCTTAGAAATAATCAAAGACATTTGTCGACAGTGAAGCAGTTCATTGTTTGCAATTATAAATAATCGAATATCGCTCTGAGCCGTAAGCTGCAGGAGCGATCCTTTGTGTAAACACTTTTATTTTTCTGGTACGGGATCCCTATTAAATTTCATCGAATAACATTTGGGAAAATAATAGAGCTAGGCTGCTTTTGTGAAAAACAGTCCAATTGAGCAAACGCGTGATAATCTGAAAGTACAAACGAAAATTTAGAATAACACGGTGATCAGGTATAGCTATTGTGAATAACGCGATTCTGTTGGTGTTTGGGCGGAGCTAGATGGTTGAGAGACAAGTGGGAGATCCTTGGGCATACAAATACGTTTGGATGCTAATTGCATAGTTAATCAGCTGCACAATACTGAGCATGGTTTTCCCATGTAGGAAAAAAAAAAAAACAACCTGTTTCACCTTTTGGGTCACCGGGAACGATGCTCCTTAACTGATAAAGTGACTGGCACATAGTGATTCTTAGGTGTTGTCTCAGTCAAAAGTCAAATTTGGAGGGAGTATTAATTTGCACAAGCCTGCTGAAATGATCTAAAGCACATAAAAGTAACGATGCAATATTAAGGAAGATAGCAGACCAGGAGAAAGTGCGTGTCTTTGCTTTAACTGTCTTTGTCGATATTTTCCAGAACAACAAACCCATAGGTTGTAGGTAGACAATAGGTAGACATGACTGACAGGTGGTTGGAAGACAGATGATACGTGCGTGGATAGAGAAGGCGATGGACGTAGGTAGATCGTGCATGATGTACAGAGATAGCGGGTAGATGGGGTGGGAAGGTGCATCTATGCTCACTTGCAAGGAGTCAGCTGACATGACGATCACACGGGCAAGTCTGAAATCAGCAGGACAGGTGACAGCTACATAAACTCCGGTAGGATCTGTGAGCTACCGTCTGGAGAGTGCATTTCCCTCTCTCCTGGAAACCTGGGCTTTTGCTGTTAAGGCCGTCAGGGGTTGGGATGAATCCCATGCACTTCATCATCGCTCATCTCCCTAACGCCGGCTGATGGTGATGTCAATCACCCAGATCCGAGTGCGATCCCTGGTTGACTTCAAAGTGTGCTGGAGCCAAGTGAAGGCCACCGTGCTCCCTGACGCCAGGGGTCTCAACCTGCATCCCGAGTGCTAGGTGTCCCTTGGCCAGGGGCTCAGAGGTGACGGTACAGTGAGGACACTGGGGCTGGCGGGTGCTCTTGCAGACTCCTGGGACAAGACCGTGCAGAGGCTCGCCCTGCCCATAAAGCAGCCTGGTTCTTCCAGAGGGTGAACCTGGGCGGCAGAGGGAGGTGGCTTTCGCTCTCGGTACGCCCCCCCCTCCGCCTCTGAATCCGGTGCCGTGTGCATGTGTCACTTGTTGAAATATATTAACCAAGTAAATCAAAAATACAGGAAGGAAGAGTCCAGTGGACGAATTTGACTGCTGGACACCCGATCCTGCACGCGCACACACGCGCGCGCGCACACACACACACAGTAGGTCTTCCTTTATCTTTCAGATTGAGTTTCCCAAATGCACAGGAATTCTCCTGTGAAAGGGGACCCTTCAGGGTTTAAGAGGTGAACTTCAGGAGTATCATCCACATTCGATGCAGGAAGGACCGGGGCGGATTTCTTTCATGGTGACGTCTCTTGGAGACGTCATCTCCCAGTGCATCTCCGCTTCTGAAGATGGGGGGGGGGTCTGTGTCCTGCACCCTGACATGGGGGTCACCTTGTGATGAGTTCAACCAGGAGACGGTGGCAGACGGGGTGCGGCAGGAGGTTCTGGACGCGGTACCTCTGGGGACCGCCTAGGTGCCACTCTTGCCCTTGACACGGGGCTCTGAGATGACTGTGCAGTGGAGTGGTGGGTGCAGGGGGTGCTCTTGGGGAGAGAGAGAGGCCCAAGCACCCCCAGGAACAGAAGCCACCAAGAGGAGGCAGAGGAGACTGCAGGTCCCTCTCCCCTCACCCCATAGCCACCCAAATTCTGTCAAAACCAAATTCTGCTTTTTAACATTTTCCCTGCGATTTTCAGTAACATGATGTGGTCAGTCTTTTTTTTAGCTTCCCTATATGTGGTATTTGTCTTTTGATGCCCGATTTATTTCATTTAATGTCTTCCAGTTTCATCCAAATGGCTGCATTTTTCATGCCTGAATACGACTCCATTGTGCGCATACACCGTGTTTTCTTTGCCCATTCACCCACTGATGGACTCCTTGGTTGATTCCACAGCTTGGCTATTTTGATCCGTGCTGCAGTCCCATGGAAAAGCACGCATCTCTTTGATAGATGACCTTGGTACGGCTACGAGGACGGCATCCTTGCCCATCCACGGCCGACCTAGCATCCATCCCACAGCCTTGGCTGGGCGTCACTTTTCATCGTGATCTGTGGCACGTCACAGCCAACAGCAATTCCGGAAGGCATCCTATTCTGCACCCCCCCCTCCATCCTAAATTATTAATAAACATGTCCGGGAAAGAAAGCTAGCATCGACCGTGTCAGCAAGCTGACCATTCCTTCGGTCAATACGACTAGGGATGATTGACCTTCGATGATTAGTTTCCTGAGGGGCTACTGGCTGGGAAAAGCTAATTTGCTCCTGTCTGAAGGGTACCGTGGCCAAAGTCACTGTATGAGAGATAAGGGGCGGGGTTTGTATTCCTAATATGTCACCCAGGTCCCCGTCCAACTCTTCTTTATTTATACAACCCGGGGTTCTCCTTTAGGCAAACAAGAGCACAGACACCTCCCCCTTCTAAGAGGCTACTCCGTTAAGTCACAGCCTTGCAGGGAGGACGATGGCTTGCAGCTCATCTGTCTGTCCAGGACTCTGACAGATGGCTCATCTTCAGGTGGGGAAAGGACATCGAGATCACCGTTCTCAGATCCTTCCGTATTCAGATTGAGCCACTCAAAGGCACTGTGGTCACTGTCTCCTGAATGTGTGCAACTCTATCCAGGCCCTAGTGCAAGTTCTAACACCACCAGGTGTGTTGTCACCTGCAGAAAGTGACACAGGGCCACCCTGAAGGCTGAGATCCTACCTACGCTGTTTTTGCAGCAATCTTGACCTACAGACCTACGTCTGCTTTCTTTCAAGGTCCTTTGAGGACCACCTGGCAAAGGCAGCATCGCCCACACCATCAAGGATTCATCTCGCCAGAGCCAATTTATGACCCGAGCCGGTCCACTTCCTTTTGGATCCCACCTTGCTTATGGGAGACCAGATGGGAAATGTCCAAGCCAAACTGGTCTCTGGTCTCTGCGTTCCCCAGGGAGAAAAAAATCCAGATTGTGCAGGATGATTCTGAAATTGTCTCTACCACCATCTACGCTCTTACTCCCAGATGGCTTGCTTGCTCGGTGACAGAGGTGCACACATCTGCAAGAGGCATAACCGTGGGTCGCTGCCTTATGCTATGGACAGGGGACGTTTACATAAACTTGGAATCGATTATTAAACTGGGTCACGTCCAAAAGCAACGTGTCGACTCTGTCCGCAGACCCCCTTGCCTTCTTCCCCGTGGTCTGGTGCAGAACGGCAAGCATATCCAGAAAGGCTGCGTTACAGAACTCCTTCGTGCTTCTTAACTTTGCGTTCTCTGCCTTCCTGCCCAGAACCCTGTTCCGCCTGTCAAGTCCAGTTGCTCAGGTTGCCAGGCAGTTCTGCGATTTTCAGTCATCGACATGACATTTAAGATCAGAGCCATGAACGCAGTCAAAAGCCTTTCAAATGCCTCTAAGACGAGACAATAAGTATGTGCTCATTGTGCACCAGAGGGAGTGGAGGGCAGAAAACGCGCTGGAATCGGGTCACTGATTGACATTCAGCAGGATGATGTTTTCAGAGAAGGATCGTAACCACTGCTAACGTTTTGCTTCATATGCTCTTAGGTCTATTTCTAAACATACTGCATGCATTTATTTTCATCTACATATTTTTTATTTATATGTGACAGCGGAATGCATGACGATTCTTATTACACATATAGACCACAATTTTCCCTATCTCTGGTTGTGTACACGGTATATTCACACCAATTCCTGTCTCCATACCTGTCCTTTGGATAATGATGTCCATCACATTCCAACATCATTAATCACCCCCTGCCCCGTCCCTGACCCTCCCACCCCTCTGCCCTATCTAGAGTCCATCAAATCCTCCCACGCTCCTGCTCCCTACCCCACTATGAATCAACCTCCAGAGAAAACATTCTGCATTTGTTTTTTTTGGAGATTGGCTCACTTCACTCAGCATTCTCTTCTCCAACTCCACCCATTTACCTGCAAATGCCATGATTTTTATTCTCTTTTATTGCATTTATTGTACAAAATAACATGCAAAGTAGTATACATTTATTTTACAAAAATAATCCCTCTCTGTCTCACTCTGTGTGCACACAAACATGCACACGGGTGCATATAAAGATATACATGTACACACATGCATATATATATATATATATATTGGTTTAGTTGCATTATTTGGCCAGAGCTTATGTTGAAACATTTATATTTCTTTAATAAAAGTTCTTTAGCAAGGGCTGCATTTTCTGTTTCCTGATTTCCAAAAGTTACTGGATATTGACAGCCGTGTTATGATTTGGAAATATTTCCTCCCCTTTTACACTGGGTGTCTAATGTCTGAATCGCTCTTGACCGGTGTTTGTTTTCAATGAATATAGTGGCCTTTTAATTCTTTCCTTGATGACACCTGATTGGAGCCTTGTGTTTTGTAATTCTATTTTATTTATGGTCAAGTTCTCGCTGAGTTGCTTAGGACCTTGCTTAGTTGCTGAGGCTGGCCTCCAACTTGTGATCCTCTTGCCTCAGCCTCCTGAGCCGCTGGGATTACAGGCATGCACCCCTGATTCTGGCTGATCCACTTTTGAATTTATCTGGGCAAGTAGACTAAATTACAGTTCCTTTAGATGACACCACATAGTTTTTTTCTGCAATCCTGTCAAGGAATCGTAAGGTGACGTTCCAGATTGGGAAGCATTATTGCTCTAGAAAAGGAGACCGGAGATCTTCACGGTGGGTGTCATTCACACACTGAGACCTGTCCCCTAGTTATTTGAAACGCATACTTGGATTAAGTATTTTACAGAAATGTGAGCTGGGCGTGGTGACACACACACCTATAATTCCATCAGCTCAGGAGGCTGAGGCAGGAGGATGGCGAGTTCCAAGCCAGCCTCCGCAAAAGCAAGATGCTAAGCAACTCAGTGAGACCCTGTCTCTAAATAAAATACAGAAATAAAAAAATAAAATACTGTTTTATCATGTAGAAGAGGATTATAAATAACCGTCCCGTAATGCCCCGGTGAGATGGCCGTTGAGAGGACCTATTCTTAGCGCATTTGCAATACAGGAAAATAGGTGGGACTTAAAGTAGGACTTCCGCGTTTGAGGTTTAGCTTTCTGTGGCTTCGCTCACTCGTGGTCAGACGTGACTCAGAAATATTAAATGGGGAACTGCAGCCATCAATAATTCAGAACTTTAAAATGACTTTTCTTGCAGCATATTGTTATAATTGTTCTGTGTTATGATTAGTTAGTTTCGTTCGTCTCTGACTGTGCCTAACTGATAAGTTCAAGTTAATCACAGGTTCGTAGGTAAGGAGGAAACCAGTTTGTGTAGAGTCCACTGCTACCTGTGGTCTCAGGTGTCCACTGGGGGGTCTCAGAACGCGTCCTCTGTGGATAAGGAAGGGGGCGTATTTGTACGACACCGTGGGTGTTTTAAACGATGATGATATTTAATTTAATTTAATCTTAAGGGAAAAGGAAACAATTCAGCATCGTTTTCAGGAACAGGTAAGGTCAGTGGGCACACAGGTAGATCTTTGGTTGGACGGGGAAAGGGTAGTTTAGCCAGCATACTATAGTGACACAGCCACATCAGTGTTCTTAGCCCCTTAATTCACAATAGCTAAGCTATGGAACGAACCTAGGTGCCCTTCAACAGATGAATGGATAAAGAAAATGTGGTACATATACACAATGGAATATGACTCAGCCATGAAGAACAGTGAAATGATGGCATTTGCAGGTAAACAGGTGGAACTGGAGAATAAACCATTTGCAGAACAAAGGAGTCCAGGAACATCATGTGTTAGGAGCCGAGTTGTCTTCAATTCAGTCTGGGATAGAGACTACAACAGCAAGAAGTACGGAAGTTGGCCCTGAGAACCCTAAAACGTTAAAGGTGGACATCATCGGAGGGATCGGTCTTCATCGTGTGTGTCTAGATATCCCACATGGACGGCCACTACCTCCCTCATCCCCTTGAGTTTGGAGACAAATACCAAGGAAACAGAAGACCATTCACTGTCAATCATCTGTACACACGATTTCAATGTGTACGATTCTTATTCCTCTCCCTAGGTTATGTTTATCCTAAAATGATCATTAAAATAGACTTTGATCTCAGTTATGTACAGAATTTAAAATCGGAGCTTGTATTTTGAGTGTTTTTTTAAAAATATTTTTTATTTTAAGAATTCCATTCGGATGAGCTTTATGCATGATTAGAAAGTATGAGGGAATTCCTTTACCGTGAGATGCACACGTTGGGACCAGCTTTCTCAGGTCAGGCAAAATGAGGGGAAAAAAATAAAGAAAGACATGAAGTGTCCATGTTGAAGTAGAACCAGGTATCAGTGGATTCTATGCAAGTTATATCAATCGATGTTACACAAGATTTTATTTATTATTTACAACTAACATTATAAAGATGTGAAAGCACACAAGGAAAATTCGTAAAATAGATAGAAAGATGTAAGAGCATTTTTTTTTTTTGGACATATACCCATTTTTTGGAGGCCTAATTGTTAGTTTTAAATCATAGAATGCAAAGTTTACATATTTTCCTTTTTTTGGGGGGGGGTGCTAGGGATTGAACTCAGGGGCACTCGACCCCTGAGCCCCGTCCCCAGCCCTATTTTGCATTTTATTTAGAGACAGGGTCTCCCTGAGTTGCTCAGGGCCTCGCTTTGGCGGAGGCTGGCTTTGAACTCACCATCCTCCTGCCTCAGCCTCCTGTGCTGCTGGGATGACAGGTGTGCACCACGGCGCCCGGCTCACCTGCTTTCCTTTAAACATTATAAAAGTATGGTTTAAATGCCGGCACCAAATTCTCATGCTCACCCTTCCCCTCGCTTCTCAATAAAACATACGTTTG
Source organism: Marmota marmota marmota (assembly GCF_001458135.2). Classification (NCBI taxonomy): domain Eukaryota; kingdom Metazoa; phylum Chordata; class Mammalia; order Rodentia; family Sciuridae; genus Marmota; species Marmota marmota. Next base: position 2,036,196 of record NW_026000327.1, read on the forward strand.
CTCAATTGATGGTGATTCTCATAGAAGATGTAGGGTCCATATTTAATTGAAAGAATCTCCCCGTAGTTCATTTTGCCATGAACGTTTGCTGAGCAGGAAGACGTGTCAGCTGTCTGCAATCGTGAACCAAGTGAAGCGCATCGTTATTCACACAACAACACTTCCCCATATTTTACCGTTTTTCTTGTGGGCGGTTTGAACTGATATTCGATTCCCTCTGTGCAACTAAGATTCGCTTCCCTCGCAATGATCCACTTAGCCCACAGCCGGCGGCATAAATAAAGATCATAACTACTCAGAGCCAATTCTGTGTTGCAAACAGTTAAACCCGATCATTCGGATAAAAGGAGAAAAATGCACCGAATCCTGACAATCTCGGCTCAAAAAGTGGCAAAGACCTTGCTTTGCCGACCATAGCATCCATCCTTGTCACAATATGCAATATAGAGGCATATTCCTCAAGAGGAAAAAAAATAAGCAGGATGCACTTAGGTGGCAAACTGAACCATCACTGTGGTAGCAGAACCAGACCTAGACACACCGAGGAAAGAAAACTCAGACCGGTATCTCCGGTGAACACAGGTACGTAGCCCTGGGAACCGTAGCCAGAGTAATTAGACAGATGCAAGAGATTAAAAGGGATATGAATAGGAAACACAGGAACTCAAACGCTCATTATTTGCAGGTGAAATGATTCTATGCTTAGAGGATCCAAACAAGTCCCCCAGAAAACTTCTAGAACTCATCAATGAATTCTGCAAAGCAGCAGGCTATGAAATCAACAGCCGTAAATCAAAGGCTTTTCCGTGTCTCAGTGGCAAATCCTCAGAGAGGGAAATGAGGAAAAATACCCCATTTATAATAGCCTCAAAAAAAAAAATTTAGGCTCATTTTTGGGAATCCACCGAACAAAAGAGGTGAAAGACCTGCACAACTGAAACTAGAGAATGCTAAAGAAATAAGTTGAAGAGGACCTTAGAAGATGGAAAGATGTCCCTTGTTCTTGGACAGGCAGAATTAATATGGTCAAAACGACCATATTACCAAGAGCATCATACAGATTTGATGCCATTCCAACCAAAGTCCCAATGACACTCCTCATCGAAATACAAAAAGCAACCATGAAATTCATTTTGAAAAATCTTCATTTATTTATTTAAGTTTTGTGAAAGGGTATGTTGCAAGTAACTGGGAAAAAAAAAAAAACATCCACTTATCTAGGGGGAAATATTCCTCTATTTGTCCTCAGTCATGGGAGTCTGCTCGGAAGATGGTTCTTAAGAAAATGTCTTTATACCATTCTCAGTCTCATTTCTCGTCCATCTCAGCCGCCCACAGCAGCATCATACACGGCAAATAGAATTATACAAGGACCAGTGAGCGTTACAATGAATTCTACAATTTAAAAACCTTTGTATTTTCTTTCTTTGTTCTCACTGAGTTGCTTAGGGCTCCACTCAGTGGCTGAGGCTGACTTTGAACCTGCGATCCTCCGACCTCAGCCTCCACTAAGTGGCTGAGGCTGACTTTGAACTTGCGATCCTCCGACCTCAGCCTCCCGAGCCGCTGGAGGCGTGCGTAACGTGTATTTTCTACGACACTCTAATATTGGGGACAGGGTGTCTAAGATCTTCAGGTTGGTAGGAAAATTCTTCTCGTATTACAAGGTGTAGGTAGAGGACAGATGGTGTCCAAGGAATCTCCATAGCGCTTTCCAGAGCGATTGCACCAATTTGTAGTCCCCACCAGCAACGTATGAGTGAACCTTTTCCCCCAAATCCTCACCAACATTTATTATTATGTGTACTTTTTTGGGGGGGATAGGGGGTACCAGGGACTGAACTCAGGGGCACTCGATCCCTGAGCCACATCCCGAGCCCTATTTTGTATTTTATTTAGAGACAGGGTCTCACTGAGTTGCTTAGGGCCTCGCTTTGGCGGAGGCTGGCTTTGAACTCATGATCCTCCTGCCTCAGCCTCCTGACCTGCTGGGATTACGGGTATATGCTACCACACCCAGTCTGTTTCGTGTATTTCTTGATAATTGCCATTCTGATTCCAGTGAGATAAAATCTCAGTGTAGTTTTAATCTGCATTTTTCTAATTGTTAAAGATATTGGTCACTTTTTCATATATTTGTTGACTGTATTTCTTCTTCTGTGAAAGCGTCTGTTCAGTTCCTTTGCCCAATTATTGATGGGGTTATTTCGTTTTTTGCTGCTAACTTTTTTGAGTTCTTTGCACATCCCTGGAGATTAATGCTCTCTCTGAGGTGCAGCGGGTAAAGGTTTTCTGTTCCGTAGGCTCTTCACACTCTTGTTTCCTTTGTTGTGAAAAAGCTTTTGGGCGTGATCATGGAGTCTCAGAAGTTCCACAGTCTGCCATTTGCAATCTGGAGACCCACAGAGCCACTGGTACAGCTTGAAGATCTGAGAGTCACAGAGTCTGAGGGATATATATTCCAGTCCAGGTGTGACGGATGTTCCAAGAACCAGCATCTCAGAGGACAGGAAAAGAGTGATGTTCAATCTCAAGCAGCCAGACAGGGAGAGGGCAAATCCCAATCCCCTCTGCCATTTTGTTTTCTCCCAATGCTCAGCAGATTGGATCATGCCCACCGACCCTGAGGAGGGCAATCTGCTTAGTCAGTCCACACATTAAAATGTGAATCTCACAACTATGCTAGACCAGCTACCTGGGCACCCCATAGCCCAATCAAGTTGACACACAAATACTTGACCTAGTAGAAAAAAACTTAAAAATGTCCTATTTCAAGGGTCGGGGTGCTTAGAGAGGTTGTGCACCGTCATGCTGGGGGGGGGTTATCTTATGATAAAGTGATGATGAGGAATTATCATAGCGTATTCTAGATTTTTCTCTCTCTTTGGAAGTTTGCATGAACCCACACCCTTCTCCTTTGTATAGAACTTCTTTGCGTATACTGTTCCCTGTAAATTTTTTAAAATCTGGTTTTTCTGGCTACATCATGCTTCAGCCCCGTGTGTGCTGCCCGGATCACGTGCAGACGACCGCTCTGCACCTGCTCTGTTACTGGCCTGGCTTCTGAGGAGCAAACTTAAAAGGAAAAGTCCTCTTTTTCTCCTCGAAGGTGTTTTTGATCCAAAGTAGGTCACACCAGCATCAGATTCCATTCTCCATACCAAGCATTCCCATCTGCACAAAAAAAGATAGAAACTCAAAGGCAATTTCATTCCCTCGACCTGGACAAGTTCCGTCTTCCAAAGGTGCCACAAGCGGTGGTGGTCAGCACCCATGCATTGTGAAGGTGACCATTAGCGCTGAAGCATGATGCCTTCCGCTAACCTTCTTTGGGTGGTGGAAACCAAACCAACGTCAGGTTTTGATTCAGCCATGGACACTGGTGCTGGCCCCCGACCTCCGTGTTTGGAGGCCATCAAGGCATGGGTGCAAAGTTGAGCGCCATATTTCCAGTGGAAATAATTTCCAGAGTAAGTCAAAGGGATTGCTCGCCTACCATTGCACCTTTTCTACTACTCAAGAGGTTTGGTTGTTATTACTGCTGCCATAGACAGAAGCTCTTGTTTCATGCTTAGAAATGGCAAAAGAAACCCGGAAAAGACATGTATACAACAGTTGTCATTAATGAATGCGAGACAGAGATATAAGCATTCAAAAACAAAACGAGGATCTGACTCTATCTGCCATATGCTTATAACTATATTCATCATATCTTTCTATCGAGGATATAGATCTAGGAGATATATATATATATATACATGAATATGTGTGTGTGCACATCCAGAAAATACACACTGCAAGCTGAGAGCGTCTTATGGAAGTCTCTCTCCAAGTATTTTGTGGAGTTCCAAAAGCAAAATGCTCAAGTGTTAATTGGATCTGGGTGTCTCTCTCCCCCCCCCCCTTTTTTTTTTTTGGCTCTCTCTTGTGCAATGGACCATCTCTGGTATTTTCTTTTACTTATAGGCCTCTAGGATTCTGAGCAATTAAAAAACAATGATTCTGAGAAAAAAAAAGCTAAAAGAAAGATTTTTCTGAAATGGGAAATTGTCTCATCTTTCCAAAGAAGGATCGTTTTTTGTTTTTTTTCCCCCAATCCCTCTCTCTGCCAAGCCATAATCAGAGGCGTTAACGGGCCCAAGACAAGAATTTATGGTGGTCAGCACACGAAGAATTTAGGGATGACAAGGAAATCAATAAAGTCTGGTGCCGTGGAGAAAGGAGAGACCAAGATGTGAAGGATAATGACGTCAAGCGGTCCTTCAACAAAACAGCGATTGCAAAATTTGCCGGGTATGAAAAATGAAGAATTCTGTGCAGAAAACTGCAGAAGCCAGTAAAATTCAATGAAAATATAATTCTTGAGAGGGAAAAAAAAAAGGCACCTTACAATTTAGATATTGCTTGCATTTCTAGAACCTTTCACTTCAATGACCTTTCTGTAGCCTGACCGTGTCTGGAAGAGTTGGAGGGAAATGGCCAACTCCGCTTAGATCTTATCGACTCAGCCTACCTCAAGGAAATCCATCTTCTTGAGAAACACTGAGCAGAAAATTGGCGGGGAATCTGGGCCACCATTTCAATATGGCGGACGGGAAACCACTGGGAATTCTGTGGGTTGGCAAGGGCCCGTGTATCAGCCTCGTTGCATGGTAGATGTTCTCTTGAGCCAATTTACATCTCTGATCCCAAGTCCTGCACAGAGAACGCAGATCGTATGAATACTATCTAGCATGGATTTTTGTGGGAATTCCATACAGTGGTGCAGATTTATCATTCCGTCGGCTGTTGAGATATTCACATAAGGGTATTTGTGCCAGGGTCGGTTTGAGGGAAACAGAAACACTTGATATCGTGTCACACATCAGCCAGCAACTTGCTAGAGGTGGCTCTGAGTTGCTACAGGAAATCATGCCACATTCCTTTCAACAGTGCTGCATCTTTGCAGAGCTGAGTTTGGGCTCTCAGTGTGACAAGAAGGAAAAAAAAAAAAAGGTACCGTGAAAATCAGCAGGGAAGACGAAATGAGTGTGGGCGGGATCCAGCCTGATTCAGAGGTTTGCCGAGTTGTGCAAGGCTCAGCAGACATCGGCATCCCGTTAGTCAACAGCCGTAGTCATTCCAGAATGAAATATAAATAGACTTTTCTTCCTTTCGAATGAATGTACTCGATTAAAAAAAAATAAGTTTTAGTAAAATGTAGCATACATTTTTTTTTTTCCTCAAGTTGTTTGGGATGATATCTAAAACAGAAATATGAGTTCTTTCTGTTAGCCTAGAGGTCTCGTGAAAAAACAAAATCACTGAAACTAATGAGTTCACCAAGCTTGGAAAGCTACGGACCAGTCTACACCCCGTTACGAAGCAGGCCAGCTCATTTTGGGTTAGTCAGCTTTCTGTTACTGTAACAAAATACCGGACATGATCAATTTATAAAGAGGAAAGGTTAATTTTGTCTCATGGTTTTAGAGATTCTAGTCTATGGTGGGTTGACTTTGTCACTTAAGGAGCCACAGGAAAAGCTGACAGTTTAGATCCATTCTTCTTTCTCTTCCAAAGCCACAGCGGCTGGTTGGCAGCGTGCAGCCAAGGGGTGGGGTGGTCACACAAAACAATCTTCCACGGGTCAGTGGATGAAAGGCAGGGCAGCCTCCCAAGCAGATGTATTTGGGACAACATGTCGTTATCTTCTTTGTCTACGGTGAATGGAGCGCTACTCTCCTCCTGCAATGATGAGCATTTGAGCCTCTTATTTCTGATTCTCTACCCTGTTATTAGGAGGCTGGTCTGGAGACCTCTTATAGATGACACCTGACAAACACCCGGATACTCCTCCTCGTTATTTCCCCTTGGAGAGATAATAAAGGTTCTTTTCATTCAGGATGCATTTGGCGACACAGCGACTCTGGCCTATTTGACAGTCCCTGGGTTCCCCGTTGGAGAAATGAAAAGAATACTCAGGATTTTAGTAACAACAACAGCAGAAATCCCACCCTGATATGAATCACTGTGTTTTTATGTTCAGACGGAGAAGGATGCTCTCTCTCAAGTCAACACAGTGATTAAATCAGAATGCTTCCCAAGGCCTTGTAGGCTTTGGAAAATAAATTCACTTAAAAGTTACATGGTGGGGGGTGGGCTGGGTGTGGTGGAGCACCCCGACTTTTCATCCCAGCGGCCGTGGAGGCTGAGGCAGGAGGATGGCGAGTTCAAAGCCAGCCTCAGCAAAGGCGAGGCCCTAAGCAACTCAGGGAGATCCTGTCTCTCAATAAAATGCCAAATAGGGCTGGGGACGGGGCTCAGGGGTCGAGTGCCTCTGAGTTCACTCCCCAGTGTCAATCAATCAATCAGTCAATCAATAAAAAGTTAAATGGGGGAACAGAGCTTCCTTCTCCAGAAAAATGCTCATCAGATACAGGCCCAATGTACACTGAGCGTCATTAAATATGGTGCCCCTGGCCGCCCTGGGTTTTAGCCGACTGACTTTTAAGCCACTTGGAAACACCCACTCAGTATACACCGCACACATACTTTAGTGACTTCTGTGTGCTGTGCACTTTAATCCACGGGGGGTAGGGTTGATGCAGAAAAAACTTCTTGACGAAAGGGATCAAAGAAAGTTCTCCAAGAGCTCAGTTCATTGCTGGGTGAATTTAACTCTGCACATCTGGTCAATCATCCATATAAATTTTGTGAAATCTCATCAAGGACCTGCCCAGGCTGATCCCTCCCCACCTAAGAGAGCACACAATCTGCCTCTTCCTTGGGGTCAACCCTGAACGCTGGACTCATTCTCCACCTTTCCTCCAGGATAAGGCTGATTAAAACACCGAGGACGCTCTGGTGTCCCTGTGCACGTCCTATTCAGATGGACACAGCCTGAGGTCTTCTTTATAGTATAGCGGAAGGAATAGGTTTTAGCGAGAAAAAAGATAAGCCTTCCGCCATTCACTTGGTATTGTGGATTTGCGCTCTAACAGAACGGGCGTGCACCTACCTTGGAGGGAGTGGAACGGATAAGTGTGTTGTGGTAATTGCCTCCCAATGAAGGTAGATCAGGAAAAAAGGGAAGACTGTCCCCAGCTAAATGGGATGTGCCACACGGGCTGTTTGGTCTTGAACAAAGCGGACGTTTTTTCTGCAGCCGACGATAAACTAAGAAAAAGTCAGACCCATGCTTTCTCCCTGGAGGGAAAAAGGAAAAGTTATCATGCATCCCGTATTATCTATTTATAAGACACGGTATAAATACACGAGCGTTTAGGCTTTTACTGATGAGTCTTAGGCACAACTTAAATATCATACAGATGCAGTCACCAAATGCATATTTGATGATTCCCGACAGGGCTTGAACTTTGCTCCATGGGCCACTAAACAGCTTGGGAAATATTTTGATTTTCACAACGGGGGGTGAACAGGGACACGTCTCGGTGTGTACTTGAAAGAGATCTGGGACGCTGCTGGACATTTTTCAGTGCATAGGACAGCCACACACACACACACCCCAGTATTGGTAAATTGGAGAAATTCTGTTCTAGATAAACTTGAGAGTTTTCTTCTGATGTTGGGTAACCTCTGTACACCAGGCATGACCCCCGGCGTCTTCATTTAAACGGTCTCATTTGATGTTCCCGACTCTTCCACGAAGTTGTGTCCACTTTTCAGATGGAAAAGGGAAATGCATTATTCACATTAAAAGCAGGACAACCACACTCAAAGCAAGTCGCTACGGCCCTTGGCAGCTGGAACCTCCGCCCACACCTTTTGTTCTTTGCAAAGAAACGCTTAACGAGTTTCAGACGATTGGACAATTTGGGGTTGGGTCATTCCATTCCCACAATTAAGGAAATTGATTGGAAAGGTTGATGATTTTCCAGGATCGTAGCTGATAAACGTTGGAGTCAGCAGGAAAGATCCTGCATCCGATTCCACATCCAGGGTTCTGAAACAAAACCCCACTTTGGGTCCACATTGGCCAGACGGGTCTCTTTTGTAGGGAAAATAATGGTTTCCCAAAGATGTCCATATCACAATCCATGTTTTAGTTTTGTGTCCCTGTGACCAAAAGATCTAACAAAACCAACACAGTAGTGGAAAAGTTTATTTTGCCTCTGGATTCAGTCCATGGCGGGCCGACTCCATGGCTCTGGCCCAAGGGGAGCAGAACAAAATGGCGGCAGGGCCTGGAGGAGGAGAGCAGCTCAGGACAGGGCACCAGGGAGCAGAGAGAGCTCTGCTCACCAGGGACAGGACAGAGACCCCAAAGGCACAGCTCAGGGACCCCCTCCTCCAGCCACACCCCACCTGCCTGCAGTCTCCACCCAGTGAGTCCATTCAAGTGGATTAATCCACTGGTTAGATTGCAACTTCCATGATCTGATCATTCTTGCATTATCTCACACATGAGATTCTGGGGACACCTCATTCCTAAACCTTTACACCATAGGACATGGAAACAGGAATCAAAAGTCGTAAATGTGATCCGGGGTTGGTAATCGGTTGAGTTTGAGAAACGATTACCTTGAATATTATCTGGGAGGTCTCACGGGTGTCTCGTGGCACCCAGACCCCTTCCCTGTGATCGGGACATACTCCCTTTGCTTGTCTTCGTGGGAAAGTCTCTACCCTCTTGACTACAGGGGGAAGAAAAGACTGTGGGTTTGCTTCCTCAGCCCCTCGGTCAGGGCACAGTGCCAGGACCAGACACGTCCCTAGAGGACCCCGAGTTTGTTCATAGTGACACAAAGAATCAGAAACGAGACAGGAATCCTGCCAGCTACAGAGGGGCGACCTCGGAGTCCCATTCTTGGTGGCCATCGGATGGTGTGTCCACACTTTCTGGGCCACCGGGGCTGAAGGCGGACGCCGGGTAGGTGGGCTCACCTGTGGCTTCGCACGGGTGGCAGGAAAGTCCGGTTCTGGGCGGTCACCGCGAGACAGTGTGAATGGAGAAGGGGTAGGGGGTGGCTGGAGGAGGTGGGCACTGGGCGTGACTCTGGGTGTACACCTTGCACCTGGCCAGTGGGGGCTCTCTCTGTCCCCTGACCTGGTCCCCAGGGGTTCCCTCCACCACCCTCCTCCGCCATGATGTTGGGCCTCCCCTGGAGCCCCAAGGTGGGGAGCCAGCTGTGCATGCACGGAGACCTCTGAAACCGTGAGCTCCCCAACTTTGCTGACATTTGCACACATGGAGAAGGAGCCCGACCCTGGTTGTGAGACGGCCCCGTTACTGTGCCATGTTCAGCTGCAGCCCTGGCTTCTACCCACTCCCAGCCAGGAAAGCAGCCCACGCCCCGTTGTGGTGGCGACCAAAAGTGTCTCCCCGCACAGTGCCGAGAGTTTCCTGGAGGGAAAATCGCCTGCAGCGGAGACGCGTTGCTCGGATGTCGGTCTTGATGGTCTGACACTAGGGGCTTGCCAGTCCTTAAAAACCAAGGTTGTCAGGGAGGAGACCTTTTTAGCTCCGTTTCATTCCGATTCAACTTTCCCGATGGGTCAGTCAGCTCTCCTTTACTGTAACACACTACCCGAGGGAATCAGCTCCTAAAGAAGGAGGGTTACTGTGCCTCACAGTGTTGGGGGCTTCCACGCACGATCGCGTGGCCCCGTTGCTTTGGGCCCATGGCAGGGCAGTGCCTCACGGTGGGTGGGAGGACGTGGTGGAGTAAAAAGGAGAAGAAGAGACCAGTGACTCACAGTCCCCCTTGATGACCTCTGAGGTTCTGCCTGTTAACATTTCTTCCATCTGCTAAAAAGTCCTCTGGGGAGCCAACCTTTCACACACTGGCCTTTGTGGGATGTTCAAGACCCGACACACAGCCCTAGCCATGAGTTTTCCAAAAGGGGATGTGAACAATCTCAAGTCGATCCTGCCTGTGTCCAGGGGATCCCATGGAGGGTCAGCCACGGGGGACCACAGACAAGCTCTGGGTGTGAACCCTGTCCAGCTCGGTCATGTGGGAGCCGGCGTCTCCTTCTCAGATATCCACCTTTACTCTCGAGACTTCTAGAACAAGCTCCCAGGGTTTTGATGTGCTGTGCCTATTTCAAAACATCTCTGTGCATCTCAGAAGAGGAATATGTCTCAAACCGCTGCGTGTCCACACAAAAGGAAAAGCCATTACGCCCCTCACGTCTCCTTCGCACGGCGTCTCCAGAGGCACCCCGAGACGGCAGACGTATTTCTGCAACTTGCTCCCCGGCTCTCTCTCTTGAATCCAAAATTCATAGGATAATCTAAAGTTTTTAAGATTTGAAAACAAGTAACCGCACTGATCTTCTTTCATTTTCTAAGGGGCATTCTCATTTGGAGCTGCACGGAGAATAAATATGTTTTATGGCCCCAAGCGGCAGGTTCACGGTGATTTAAGGATAGACTCCAGTTCCATTTGGGGATTCCCATCTCGATGAACCGTCCACTCTCGGTGCCCCGGGGAGAGCCCTCTGTTCCGAGGTGGGAATGTGGCTGCACAATGAGAATAAGAGCACGTGTCGAGGGCTGTGGTCAGAGATCAAAGGGCCAGTGACCACTGTCAGATGTCCCGGTGAGCAGAGCAGCACACTGATGGGTCTCGAGAGGAGTTAAATGTTGCAATAGCGCAATGAACACCTAGGAGGGGGCATGAGATGAATGCAACACCCTGACGAGGATCTGAAAAGGTAGCGTACACTTCCGTGAGCCCACCGTCTCAGGCCCACATTTTAATTCGCTTTTAGAGGTTTTCTGCCATGAATATTTGCAACTTCTCTCTTGGATACCACTGAGGACGGGCTTCCCGGGTTAGGGAGCTGCAAGAATTGACAGATCCTTAGTAAGTTCCATCTCAGGACTCTCTGCGGGACCACGTTCAAATCTGTGATTCTAGGACTTCATCAGCCCCCCTCGGGAACCAGCGACGGATCCCCAGACTCTTCCGGAGAGTCACGCTGGAAGGTGTCACCTCCGTCGACATCACCCCATGACCCTCCTACCACCGTGAAGCCCTGTCCCGCCGCGGCTCTGTGCCGTGCACAGTGCCATTAGAGCTCATGACTTATCTCTGTCTCTTCCTGGTCGCTCTCCTAATCCACATGCAAAATGAATTATTTCTGTTAAGAATATTTTTTTCCATTATCTTATACATAACAGTGGGCTCCATTTAGACAAATGCATAAATGCACATTAGATAGTTTTCTCCATTCCTGTTCTTAGAACTATCCCCTTTCCTCCCCTGCCAACCATGCATTTATTTTTAATTAATGAATCATCGTTATAAGTAAAGTTGGGGTGGATTGTGATATTCAGGCATTTATTTCTAATTGATGAATCATATGTAAAGTTGGGGTGCATTGTGATATTCATGCATTTATTTTTAATTGATGAATCATATGTAAAGTTGGGGTGCATTGTGATATTCGTGCATTTATTTTTAATTGATGAATTATATGTAAAGTTGGGGTGCATTGTGACATGATTCTTTTCTTCTCTCTAGCTGCTACTCTGGGAAAAACCATTTGACCCTGGACTTCCTGAGCCGGGCTTCTTTCACTTAAACTTGATGTCCTCCGGTTCCGTGCATTTACCAGCAAGGGACATTGAATGAATCCGGCTTCACAGTGCCCAAAGAATCTCTGACCTCATCGATGGCTAGCATCTCTCAGCCACCCAGTAAGAGACACTGAGGATTCGGACTCAGCTCTCTTTCTGGGATCTCCCTCCATCTGAGTCAAACTCAGCCACTGTTCCCACACGGGACAAATGATGTCTTCTCCATGTGTCCCCTTCACCTGTCCTATTGCACGCCTCTGGACCTTTTGCTGACTGCGAGAAAAAGGGTTTGGTGCTTTCACATCCAGCTCCGCTCTGCACCCGCACAGAACTCTGAGCCCACTCCCAAACCCATCGGACGACGCCTCTGAATCAAGCCAGTTGTTCATCTGTGAGACGTTGACCGCGGCTCTAATAAAATCTGATGCGTGTTTTCTGAGACCCGCGCTTCAGCCAGTGAGCTCCATTTTTGCATCTTGATATTTTTGATTAAATAATGTGGAATCATCCCCTTATCAAAATTGAAGCTAAGAAAATCCTACACGAGATCATCTATACCAAAAGATATATAAAAATAAGCCTTGCAAGTTTAACTGGTAGAATGGCCACACTGCAAATCAGTGGGGGTTATTTCAAGTAGATTATTACCACCTTTTAAGTGTACCTACTATGTGCAGATTAAGATAGAAGATAGATAATAAACAAGGGAGCCAAGAAGTGCAGAAGTTACTGGACCTCAGCACTCTGCAAAAATAAAACCCCACCCTACACAGGAGGTGATTTTCTATACTGTGAAATTCTTAAAGAGATGTTCTTATTATTGCACGAGGCTTACACAGAAAAGTGGGGTTCATTTACGTCTTTAAAATCGGTGCTTTACTGACATACACAGAGGTGGAAAAACTGGCCGAACTGTACATATGAATACACTTGGAATTTTTAAAAAAGAAAATGAACAGGATCAAGGGTGACACAGTGATTTGCATGACAAGTTGAGATTTAAAAAAAAGAGAGAAATAAAATGAGATGGCACGGAGGCCCCTCTGTCCTCACCTTGAGTGCGCCTTTATATCAAAGCCCGCGTTGCGATGGGCAGGTCCGTCTGTGGAGAGATCCTGCAGTCAGCTAGAGACGCTTCCAAGGCCTCTTGCAGTTTCTTTGGCAAAAACCTCACTGGCTTTTCTTAGTCGTTTCTGAATGAAAAATTCATATGGTTCCGTTATTTAATGTTCCTAAGGACAAGAGCAAAGAAGAATAGACGCTTCCTTATACAGCCGAGGTATCTTGAGCTGCTACTTTGCATTCTGAAACCTCCGACTTCAGATTCCACGCCGTTTCTGAATCCCAGGTAAGGAGAATTTTTAGACTTGCTGTTCTCTCCTCCCCTCACGCTTGCAGACAATGCTACCAACCCCGCGTCACGCTCGATGCAAGTTTCACACTTGAGGGAAAGAGAGCCAGGTTCTCATTCTCCAAACACAACCCCTTTATTTCTCCCTTGGTCATGTCCTCTACAAAGCCCTGCTCTTGACGAGCAAGTAGAACTTGCTGTGATGATGGACATATGACAGAGCCCTTGGTAACCCGTAGGTGCTTACGGAGGATGGCTGCACCAGTCATTGTTCAAAAACCACTCATCTTGGTTTAAGAATATCATGAGCCAGGCCGGGTGGTGCCCACCAGGAATCCCAGCAACTCAGGAGGCTGAGGCAGGAGGACCACAAGTTGGAGGCCAGCCCCAGCAACTCAAGCGAGACCCTGTCTAAAAATGAAAAAATAAAAATGAAATAAAAAGGGGCTGGGGATGTGATTCAGTGCTTCAGCACTTCTTGGTTCAATCGCTGGTACAAATAGAAAAGAATTTCATGGATATGACTGCTTACGCCACGTGGGCAATTGCTAACGGAATTTCTTGTGCATGGAAATAGCCCCGTGCTATGGTTGGGTGGTGAGGTGTCCCCCAAAAGCTCACGTTTTGAGACAATACAGGAAGGTTCAGAGGAGAAATGACGGGGTTGTGAGAGCCTGGACCAGTCAGTGGGTGGATCCCCCCATGAGATTAACTGGGAGGTAACTGGAGAGCATTTACACGGGGTTAGAGCATCAGATTCTTTCTTGCTCCTGAAATTCGACGGGGGACTAAAACACCCCACCAACAGAATTCAAGCCAGAGACAAAGGCGGCTGCAGGCTTTCCAAGGGGACCCGGGCACCCGATCAGCTTTTCTTTTTCAGTGTCGTGACCGTCCTCAGTGGGACCAGAGGGCTCCCTCCGTGCCTGAGGGTTGCATTGAACCACTTGCAGCAGCAATCTCCGCTGCAGAACAAAACGCAGCTCTTGGGGTTCATTGCAAAACTGTGCCAAGGACTGAGACAGGGTCCCGTTCCCAAAACCTGTGTTCAAGACATGGAGCAGTTTGACTGTCCTGAGACGCCCCAGAGAATCAGCCATCTTCCAGGGGAAATCAATGGCCCAGAGGCCGTACCTCTGGAGAGAGAGAGAGAGCTCCATCCTAAAAAAAAAAATGGAGAATTATCCAGGAGAAAATAAAACTTAGGGAAACCCACGGGAGGCAAAGTCTGGACCCCTGGAGAGACCACACAGTTGGCCTCACGGACACGAGTCTGGATACTTCCTAGACCTTTCCGCGTCCCGAGAAGCATGGAATATATTCCCAGGGCGTGAGAAGGAAAGCATGATCATAGTTCAGACATCCTACCCCTCCTGGGTGTGTAACCAAAGGAAATGAAATCCCCATTCCAAAGAGATGCGTGCACATCCGTGTTTATTGTAGCACTATTCACACTAGGAAAAGCCAAGACTCAGCCTCGGGGTCCACCAACAGATGAATGGAAAAAGAAGCAGTGGTTCATATGCACAGAGGAATATTATTTGGTCATGAAAAAGAACAGAATCTCATCACTGGCAGCAAAATGGATGGAATTGGAAGACATTATTAAGACATGGGAAGACAAGTAGTGGATGTGGTGTCCCATATACGGAAACAGGGAAAAATTTCCGCTGATGGACCTGAATGGAGAAGAGTGATTAAGTGAAGTTATGATGGGTGTTTGGGGTAGTGAAGGCGGATAGAGGCAGTTTGAATTTGGTCGGTGCATGCTGAGTGTATGGAAATAATGACACAGAACCTTATTGATAGGTACAATCAGTACAGGTCAATCAAAAATAAAATACTAAGAAAAAAATATAATAAGACAACCAGTGGTGTCAGAAAGAGAGTGATAACTACAGAGAACTGAAGAATCATGCTTAAATAGCATGATAACAAGGATCATGGGGCATAGATTTTGCAGATAACACACATATATATGTATACACACATATGTATATTATATTTACAATTATAGAAATTATAATATATATCTATTTTTTCATTGCTATAACAATATACCTGTGTTTGGGCAATGCAGAAAGCAAAAAAGGTTCCTTAGTTCATAGATGTAAAGGCTCAAGACCCAAGATTGGGCAGCTCCCAAAGTTTCCTTTTTTTGGAAAAATTGTCACAAAATACCACTGGTAAGTATTAGGATCATGTGCACCAAAACGTGTCGGAAAATAGAAGAACGGGCTTGTGCGATCAATGCTATGTAATGAATAACGATTATTCATGGATTCTTTTTAAGAGCCGCCGTCTGCTTTCTAGACATCAACTGATAACCGCCCTGGCGAGCCATATTTGATATCTTTCTTCTATTCCGTCATTGGCAGCTCATTTCCTTGGGGAGAGGATCCTCCTTCTCTTGCCAACTTTTAATTAGCGTATTTGGTGCCGAGCTCATTAACCTGGAGGAAGTGTGAAATAGTGAGAGCTATCTCCTTCTGTGGGGAATGAATGTTGGGATAGGAATCAGTTGTTTGAAAACATATCTTCACCAATTATTTGGGACAGAGATGTCTACATGGGCCGTTGGTCCATTTTCTACAATTGTACCAATTTCAGATTTTTTGTTGTTGTTGTCGTTTCATTGCTGTGACAAAAGACCAGACAGAAAAAAATTTTAAAGAAGAAAAAGTTTGTGTGGGGAAACGACACCTCACACAATGCAAGTGCTAAGCATGCAGCTGTGACACTGTGTCATCTCAGGAATAAAGACAGTCAAAAACTGGACACTGGTTCAGGACAGATGCCGTTTTGCTTCTAAATACCCTCCGTCCACGTTGGCTTGGTGGAATCCACGCACGTAGAGTGTGAGAGATGAGGGGCTGATTGTCGCTTGGATGACCCGGATCTCTCCCACTCGGATTCTCAATACACAGTTCCAACTTCCTGAAAGAGTCGGGCAGGTGGCTCAGTGGCCAAGCACGAGTCAGCTGACCGGCCGGGAGCCAGGGTGTACGGGATCTCAGGACCGTCCGTGCCCGGGTGGCCAAACTCTCCAAGATGCTCCATCCAGAGAAGGAAGAAGGAGGAGCCTCAACCCAGAGACCCTTGCAGTCAACTTACCCCTGGATCCTGCATCCTGAGTGCACCTAGAATTTCATATCGACCCAGCAGTGAGACAAGGAACCGGAAGAGGCAGAGACGGGCTGGAGAGCGTCCTGTTGAACACTTCGGGAAAAGCACCGATTGATTCTCCCCCCCCCTCACCCCCAGTATTCCAGGTAGCCACCAATGGATCGACCCCCTGGTTGACCCCCGATGGGGACAGACCTCTTATGATCCAACCACTGCCTCCAATCCCACACAAGACCTTGACGGACATTCCAGATCAACACGGGGACAAATGATCCAGCTCAAGCCTCCAAATAGGTTGAAACTGGAGCAAGCAGAGAGAGGGGGCCCTATTGCTATCACCATAATGAACCTGCTTGTTTCCAAGTGCTGCTTTTTACATATGGATGTCCGGAGGGCGACGTCTCCTCGGTGATTCTCCCCATAATGCCCGAAAGCACAGGTGATCGCTTGCGTTTTGCTGTCATTGATGCCAGACTTGTCGTTAGGAAGACTGTGCTGTGCTGTTTTATGACATTTCACTGAGACCGGGAGAAAGAACCTACGTGTGCGATGGACTAATCGGGGATGAGGGAACCGTAACAGTGGCGTAGCAAGCGCACGCACTGGGTCCTCTCCTTCAGGAGCTGGCCACCCATCTGCTCCCTCCGTGAGAATGTGAGTCAGTGACAGTCATCATGGAAAACAGTGTGCAAGTCCCGCAGCTAGTGAACAAGACAACCAGTGATCTGAAGTCGGACCACCAGGCCTACTTGTGAATATCTGTGCAAAAAGATACCAAATCAGCCCGTTGGAAAGCCGTTTGCCCTCCAAGTTCTCGGCAGCACAATTTACAGCAGCAAACACACAGAAGCAACGTAAGGGTCCATCGATGGACGATTTATAAAGAAAGTGTGGTCTATATAAACAATGGAATAGTATGCACTCTTCAAAAAGACAAAAAAATACTATGGTTTGCCACAACAGGAATGAACCTGAAAGATATGAAAGTTAAATAAGCCAGGCACAGAGGAAAAGTACAGCAGGATCTCACTTATGTGGAATCTTCATCAAAATACGTACATTTTTCTCTTATTCTTTCAATACCCAAACCATTTTATTGTGCATCCTATGAAGAACTTCAAGTTAAGACCCAAGGGAAAGATGTCTTGAGTTTTGCCCGCCTGACCTCCCAGAGTTTAGGGTCACAACACGAGCGTCATCTCTCCCTCGATGCAGCTAGCTGGCCCAGAGGGTCTGAGAGCTGTTTTGAACAATTTTCCAATATCTGGCAAAGAGATATAAGCAGAAGCATGTGAATTTGGAAGGTTTTCAAGTATCTTTTTTTTTTTTTTTCTTGAACATGAACCTAGTCAACTATTAGGAACTGAGATCCAAAACAGTGTCTTTGAAACCCACATAGAAAATTGATCTCCTTTGCTCAGTTGATGGATTTGGAACATGAAATGATGTTTCAATCAGAACTTTGATGCTTATATATTTTTTTTTCACAGTTAGTGCATGCAGCACCTGATGCTGACTAGATAATATAGTCATATCTCCGTGGAGCAAAGCAAGCATTTGTGTGTGTGTGTGTGTGTGTGTGTGCACGTGCATCAACAATACAGAGACTTGAATAAAGCATCATAATGGGGAGTTTAGGTAATCATGTGCTATGCTCCCAAACTTGGACTTTTTGTTGGTACCAGAGATTGAACCCAGGGGTGCTTAACCATTGAGCCGCATCCCCAGCCCTTTTTATAATTTATTTAGACTCAGGGTCTCACTAAGTTGCTCAGGGCCTCGCTAAGTTGTTGAGGCCGGCCTCCAACTTGCCATCCTCCTGCCTCAGCCTCCAGAGCTGCTAGGATGACAGGTGGGGCGCACTGTGTCCGGCACAGCCTGGAATTTAATCAAAACAACCTCATCCCACAAAAAAACGAGCCCAGTGAAGGAACCTGTGCTTTCTTCTTTTATTTTCATCTTTCTTTCCAGTTCTGTTCATCGTGCATGTGGATAAACCCCGGAGGCCTACCAGAAAGTCGCCTTAAAAATCTCTCCGTCTTTTTAGTCAATTAAAAAAAAAAAAAGATTACACTTTCCCTCTCCTTCAACGAAGAACTCTCTCCAGGAAAAAACGGTGCTGGGTGGTCATTGTCCAGGATCTCAGGGAACCGCAGTTGCTACGCAGGAGCGTTTCCCGACCCCAGAGCCCCAAAGGTTCCCAGCAACGCGGAAATGGTAGGTAGCTCTCCAACGCTGCAGTAAATCTGCAAAGCGCCGAATCTGCCAAATGTTCCATTTCACGTGCAACCAACCCAAGGTGATCCCTGTCACCACCCGACACTCCCAGTGCACGGGACACTTGCAGTCCCCAAATATGTGCTGTGACAGCCAAGCCAGGGGACAGTTTACCTCTTCACGCGGTGCTGCCATCTATGCCAACAGGCTTCACTTCGGGGCCACGTTGACCTTGAGGCCAAACACAAGCTTTATTGCGAGGGCTCCTGACATATGTGATAAGCAGAGGGCTCTTTTAATATCCCCCCAAGATCCTTTGGATGGCTCCCAGGAAACAATCGTCTCTGGCTCTGTCTGCAGGCTCTGCAGAAAGACAGGTCTGGGGGCATATCTGAGAGACACCCCAAGCTCAATGCACAGAGAGAATTCTGTTCCCAAGTCGGCTCTTTTCTTATCCCGTAGATTATTGCAAGTGACCTTTTTGGGGGGAGGTGGGTGGGCACTTTAATAACGGGACGTTCCCACGTTCCGGAGGAGAGTTTCAATTTTGAAAATGCCAATGGAATGTGGTGAGATTCGACCTGGGTGAGCGTCTCCGACTTGGCAGGATCCTTAATATTCATGAAGTCGGATTATAGTCATTTACATATGATGCAATCATGGTGGGGAGCCATCTTTCTGTGAGTTAATTCTAAGTTTCGATGCATGCGGTCGTCATGTTTTGGTATTTAATTGCCTGTTCCCTGGGCCTCAATGCCGGAGTTATAGTCTCACTGAAAGAAAAAAAACGAATACGAGAATAATCAGCCTTTTAAATTTCATCTCACATTCATCCTTGAAGTGGGCAGGTTAATTGAAAGTGTGCGCGGTTAACGTATTTCCCAATTTGGGTACGTATATTAAAATATGACTTTAAAACACCTTTTGCTAAGGCGAACTCGAACATATCATTTGGAGATTTTTTTCAAACTCTTGGCACTTAGATCCAAGTGTTCAATATGGTGGATATGGACCATTAATGATTTTTTAAAAATACGTAGTATGATGGTAAAACTGAGGAGTTTACCAAACATGCTTTTATAAAAACTACATAAGCAATAAGTCGATTTTCAATACCAATTATTTGAACATGGGAGGAAAAAAAAAGGAGAAATACGTGTTTCTGTAGGGTCAATGCCTATTTCTCACAATGGGTAAGGATTCATGCTTGTTCAGTGGGTAGATGAGGCTTAGGTGCAACCGTTAGATAGTGAATTTGATGATCAGAGGCAATTGTTTGGAAAAAAAAAATTATACCATCCCTTTCCATCAAGACCAGGAGAGACAATTTCTGTATCTCCATCGCCTCATTTAAATGCAAATCTGCATTATGTTTTGGGAACTGAGCAGAGATCATGGAGTTGGGTCTTGGGGGGGTGGTGTTGATGATATTTGAGAGATGTCCGTGCAAATTCTAGAAGAAGGCTGATCTCTGTTGATGGCAGAGTATTGTAAGTGGCGAGCTTCATTGTTCGGAGCCTGGGACCATGAACTAACTTTGAGCCACAGACTATTTCTTTACAATTCCAGAAAAAGAAATGCAAGAGGGATCTAGTCTCGACAGCATTCCTACATCTTATCTAGAGGCATGAGAAGCATCTCAATGAAGAACCCTAAGTGATTTCTCAGTTTTATGGGGGGAAAAAAATCATCATCCTAAGGAATCGCTCAGCGAATGCTTTGGTGTTCTTAAAGACGAGATTAGAGCTTCGGACTCCGTATCATGCCTAAGATTTCAAAAGACAAAAATTAAAATAAGAGGGGAGATGCTGCCCGGTGCGGTGACGCACGCCTGTCATCCCAGCGGCTCGGGAGGCTGAGGCTGGAGGATCGCGAGTTCAAAGCCAGCCTCAGCAACAGCGAGGCCCTCAGCAACTCAGGGAGACCCTGTCTCTAAATAAAATGCAAAACAGGGCTGGGGATGTGGCTCTGGGGTCGAGTGCCCCTGAGTTTGGGGACAGAACTTTATCATAAGTTTTAGAGGGGACACGCCACATTCAAGCCACATCAGAAGAATGTGCCTATTTTTAAACAATTCAAGCGTCTACAAGGTACACCAAACACTTGGCCCCGAGTTCCTGGTGGAAAATAATAGATAAATAAAATCGCTCTCACATTCTCTGTCTCATAATTTTTCCTGTTGATTTCTATCCATTATTTTCTGTTTCCGGAATACACCTAGGTTAGGTGCAGACGCTATATACCACTTATGTGTGGGACTTGAGCGTCCAGAGATGTTGGATATTTCCTCTAAATGGAACAGGCTGCAGATCTTTGGCACCACGGTTCTTTGGAAGATTTTTAAACTCAGAACCTCGTGACACCCATCAGAGAGTGATGCTCCCGCTCGATTCTTCTTTTCTTGAACCTTATTTTATGATAAAACGAGAGCCTAGAATTGGCAAACGGAAGAGAGTTCATGAACTCTATATTGCAGGAGTTTTGATGTTGTTGTTGCACAAAATAAATGGACCTTTCTCCTTCCCGAGGGACTGGTCGCAAGCCTCTCACCCTGAGTGAATACCTCAATGACATCTTTCGGGATTCAGAAGTGCACGAGAAGACCGGGTGCGTCGCCCCCGGTCTAAATATTCAGCTCGAGGGCCTCCTAACAGGATGACGTGAGTGGGAAGGACCGTGGAGCCGATTCTTGGAAACAAATGGTTTCCCGGTGTAGACGGGCAGGGAGTTCCCACTGTTAATGAGAATCGAGGTCTTTCGCACCCGGAGGCCATCATTCAAACTTCTCACGGCTTTGGGGAGAAGATTGGGCCATTTGTTGAGTCAAGCAAAAACACAGACGGATTAAAATATTCCGTCCATAGATCATCTGAATGCACACCCCAAATGAGGCACACATGAGCCATTTAATCAGAGGGACTGATAGCCTAATTGGAAGTCATGTTCTCACCCCGAAGAGCAAAAGGCATTTGTACCCTTCCTCTCAAGGGTTGCATGCATCCCTGGGAAGCTCAGGGCAGGCTGGGAAGGGAGGCTTGGCCATCTGACCTGGAAGTGTGGGTGTGCTTTGCTCAAAGTCACCTTGGGGGGGGGTCTCCTCCCACGGGGAGACGATCGTCACCATGGTCCCCAAAGCATATTGCAGCAGAATTGGACATAGGGGATCACTGCAAAGCAAATGAGAAGACCTCTCCCAGGTTCAACCACAGGCTGGGTCGGACGCCTTCCTCGAACCTCAAACCTATTTTATCCCAAGCACAGACATAGCAAGACTTCGTCCAAGAGGGTCTTTCTCTGGAAGAGCCTCTTGGGGATACTACCGGACAAGCCACAGCCAGGAAAACAACGTGTCATGGTTGGGAGGTGACGTGTCCTTCCAAAGCTCACGTGTGAGACAATGCAAAAAGGTTCCAAGGCGAGATGATTGGGTTGCGAGAGCCTGGTCCTGATCAGTGACTTCATCCCAATTAACTGGGTGGTACCTGAAGTGGTAGGGTGTGGCTGGAGGAGGTGGGCATGGGGCGTGGCGCTGGGTATCTATTTGTATCTGGAGACTTGGACTCTCTCTGTGCTTCCCGATCACCACACAAGCCACCTCCCTCTGCCACCCTCTTCCGCCATGTTGTGTGTGTCTCACCTGGAGCCCTGGAGAGTGGAGCCTGCTGTCGATGACCTGAGACTCGGAAACTGGGGGGCCCTCCAATGAACTCTTCCTCCTCTAGAGTCGCGACGGTTGGGTCGTCGAGTCACAGCAGTGAAAAAGCTGACCGAAACCCAGTGTCGTTTGTACCAACACTGGGTGAACATGGCATTGTAGAACATGTGCATCAAAATCCTCTTTTACGGCCACCTGGGACTCCGCCATCTGATGTTTATCAATGGTATTGAAGGCATTAGATAACTCCTCATGCAGGGTGCCTCTTAATCCGACCGCTAACACCCCATCATCGATTTCAGGATTGCAAACGATAATGCGGAAACGGTCCGCTTCATAATTCAGTATTAAGTCACTGATAATAGGCCCTGATACATGATGAAATCCACCATATTTTATAAGGATTTATTGCCAAATTGCTTTTCTCTATTTTCAGACGTATCTTCTAATAGGCTTTTTTTTTTTTTTTTGAGTCTTTGCCAGAACTGGAATGAACTCCGAATAATGCACACTTGTGTCATTATTCACAAGATGCTACAAATTTGCCGTTTCTAAAGAAAAAAAAAATCAAAGTCTCCTTGAGGCAAATTTGTTGAGCATTTAATCAAATATTTATTCACGATACAGACCCTTAGTGAAACAGAAGTGCAAGTAATTTTTTTTTTCTACCTAATAAACTGCAAATCCACAGCTCATAGCAAGTACGAGTCTAGAGACATTTCTATTCTAGTCTGCACTGAATGGCACAGCTTCATGCCATAAAGCAATGAATTAAGGCGCACCCACAGAGAAGAACAATCGCAAAGAAATACAAAGAGCATAGTTTGTAAATGAAATGGTTGCTACGTGCAAAACTCACCACAATCCACAGGCCGGTCATTGAACAAGCATCAAGTGGCCCCATCTCAAAATCAATATAAAAATTATACTGTATTTAAAATTAGGAAAATCACTTGGAATGTTTTAAAAATCACTATTTATTATAAGTAGCGTGTGCTTGCTATGCTCTCCATGTTTGCCCTGAAGAATTCATGACTTGAAACCCTAATCCCCGAGACTGATATCAGTGGTACTTGCTGATGGTGTGACGAGGTGGCGGGAGTGAACTAACGCATTCACAGGATCCTGGGTTAAAGAATGAATGGGTCATCCAGCAAGTGGCTTGGAAATTAGGAATCCCCTGAAGGCTCATGTGTGCGACAGTACAAGAAGGTTTAGACATGATAACAATTGGGTTATGAGAATTTTGACCTAATCTGGATTAATCCACTTGGATGGACTCACTGGGTGGTGACTGCAGCAGGTGGGGTGTGGCTGGAGGAGGGGGTCCCTGGGCTGTGCCTTTGGGGTCTCTGTCCTGTCCCTGGTGAGCAGAGCTCTCTCTGCCCCCTGGTGCCCTGTCCTGAGCTGCTCTCCTCCTCCAGGCCCTGCCGCCATTTTGTTTTAGCTGACAATGGCTTTCTTGAGATCCTCTTTCCAGAGGTGTTTCCGGCCCCAGGGCTGGTTCGGAGGTCACACACCACCGCTTTCCTTTTCTCTGATAACTCGAGACTGCTGGGGCACATTTCTGACACCTGTTAACATGGACCTTGGAGCAGGAGGACATGTTGTGGCAGGTACATGGGCTTCCAAGAGCCACCGTGGGACTGCCTCCTCCAGGTTCTTCCAGTGGCACTGTTTAGACTGTACAAATGTTGGTGCAAACTCACGTGGGTGTTGAAGTCGGCCAGGCTTGGGAGAGTAGGTGGGATGGCCGAGGTCAAAGGGGTCACTGGAGATCAGACCACCTTTGGCGGTAACTTAGCCGACTTCCAGTTAGAGGAGCAGAGGACGTCTCATGTGAACGGTGCCCTTCAGGTTCCAAGAACTCTCACCACCAATTTCCCCCTCCACCTCCTCCTTGGCTTCTTCGTCCTCCTCTTCCTCTTCCTCCTCTTTTTAGATTTTTTTTTTTTTTTAGTACCAGGGATTGAACCCAGGGAAGCTCAACCCCAGGGCCACATCCCCAGCCCTTTTTTTAAAAAAAATTATTATTTTTAAGAAACAGGGTCTTGTTCACTATCTTACGGCCTCTGTAAGTTGCTGAGGCTGGCTTTGAACTCACCACGATCCTCTAGCCTCAGCCTCCTCAGCCACTGGGATTAAAGGTGTGTGCTGCTGTGCCTGGAGATTATCATGTCTCAGTTTGTACCTCAGGCATCAAAGACAATCGAGCACTCCCGTCAGAATGGCCATCATCAAGAATACAAGTGACAATAAATGTTGGCCAGGATGTGGGGACAAGGCTCACTCCTACGTTGCTGGTGGGGCTGCAAATTGGGGCAACCACTCTGGAAAGCAGGATGGAGATTCCTCAGAAAACTGGAAATGGAACCACCACTTGACCCAGCTATCCCACTCCTCGGTTTATACCCAAAGGACTTAAGATCAGCAAACTACAAGTGATGCAGCCACATCCATGTTGACAGAAGCTCAATTCCCCAAAGCCAAGCTATGGAATTAACCGAGGTGCCTTTGAACAGATGAATGGATAAAGAAAATGTGGTATATACATACACAATGGAATATTACTCAGCCTTAAAGAAGAATAAAGTGAAGGCATTGGCAGGTAAATGGATGGAACTGGAGAATATCATTCCCCAAGGTCAAAGGTTGGATGTTTTCCTCTCCGATGTGAGGAAAATAACTCACAATAACGGGGAGCTAGGGGAGAATAGAGGTACTTTAGGTTAGGTACAGGGTAGTGCAGGGAGGGGAGGGTTATGCGGCTGGGAAGGATAGTCGAATGAACACAAGTCGAATGCACATAGTTATTGCCCTATGTGCACGATGACTACACAACCGGTGTAATTCCATATCATGTACAACCAGAAGAATCACAAGTCATATTCCGTTTATGTGTGAATTGTCAAAATGCATTCTATATTCATGTATAAGTAATTCGAACAGATTTTTTTTTTTAGATTTGGAAAAGGCAAAAAATTTATGAACTAAAAAGATTCATCACATAAAACAACACAAAGATTTATCACCAAAAACTACACAAAGATTTATCTCCAAAAAAACTACAAAAACATTCATCACCAAAAACTACACAAAGATTTATCACCAAAAACTACACAAAGATTTATCACTCTCCCCCCCCCAAAAAAAAACCTCAAAAAACAACAAAAAAAATCACTTAAGTAGAAAAGAGGTTGAAAGTCATTGTTGTCTAGCAGAATAAGCAAGCTGCCAAGAAAACTAATGATCCTCTAGGACCTATCGCACTGAGTTCAACGATGTTTTTTATCTCTATTGCAAACAGCATGTGGTGGTGGAGGAAGGAAAAAAAAAACATTTCTCCTGATCGCTCTTAGTTTTCACATTCAGCCAGGGCACCCTGCTGGAGCTCGGAGAACCGGTTCCTTAGAAAATCCCCAAGAACAAGTCGCCATTATCTGTCTCCCTGGAAGAGCTGTCAAAAGAGCGCACGGGATGCGTCATCTTCCGCTGCATCGGGTACAACCCAGGGAATGCAACATCGTGCTGCAGTCTGTGCACAGTGAGTCGAAATGCATTCTGCGCCCCACGTGCACCTAATTAGAATAATCTAATTAATCGATTAAAAATCATAGAACCTGGAAAAGCAAACAGGAACCGACGATTCCTTTGTGTAAATGTTTAGATTTCCTCAAATGCATGGTGCTCTCGGGTAGAGCGATTATTTTTCAATAGTTGAGTTGTGTTACTTGAAGAACTTGGTCTAACTTGATGAATCATAACTGTGCATTTTGCTCGAGTATGTTTGGGTGGGAATCTCAAGTGTCCCCCAAAGATTCATGTGCTGGAGGCTTGGTCCCCCAACGCAGGAATGTGCAGAGACGGAGCTTTGGGGAAGCTGTGGGCTCAGGAGGGCTCTGACCTCACCAGTGGATTAATCCATTGATGATGGAACGGAAGATTGGGATCTGCTTTTGCTCCACTGACTGGGGACCCGTCCTCCATGATGCTGTACCTCACACAAGCCCTTGGCAATGGCGCCAACCAGTATGGAACGAAACCTCTGAAACGTTGAGCCCAAATGAATCTGTCTTCAAAGGTGATTCTCTCAGGTATTTTGTCGTAGGTCAGAAAGCTGACTCACTAGGGGAGAGAGTGATGATCTGATATGTGTGCATAATTAACTCGGGGTAATTAGCATTCTGGTTTCTCTTTGTGCCGGGAAACTTCAAACTCCTCTCTTTTCTTATCAAGTATCCAATAGGCAGAATGTCGTTGCTTTTCCTGGCTGAGTATTCTTCCTTTGGGTGTGGGTACATTCTCCTCATCCATTCGTCCGCTGACGGACAGCCCCTTGGACTCCATCGGGCAAGGGTCCTGCTAAAATGCTAAGGAAACTCAGATTCATAAAACATGCTTTGGAGTCGTATCCCAGGTGGTAGAGGAGATGCGAAGAACCCAAAGCAAATACAGATAATAATGCAACGGGTCAGTAACTAACAGGTGTGTGCAATAATGCAACTCGTGGGGCGGCATGTCAGTGATCTACTCTGCAAAAGAAAGGATATCAGAAAAAGTAGAACTTCCAATTTGAGGTGCTTTTTTTTTTGCAGGAAACATTCATTATTTTTAAAAATTTCTGTCTCTCATCTCGGGCTGTGGACATGACAAGACTCTCCGAGCAGGTCGACTCTTGCTTTCAGCTGGTTTGGGAGACGTTGGGGGAATACTCGGGTGTGACTTGACAGCTTGAGGCTGGGAATTGGGGGGGTCCCCTGAGCCTTTCTTGACATGTGGCACATCTCGAACTCTGTGCAACGTACACAGGTGATGAGAAGTCTGGGGGTCCACAGGAGCCCAGCCAATGAAGGCAAGTCGACCTCGTGCAAGTCTGGAGGCCAGAGGGACACGGCTGAGCCTGTGGGTTGCAGCGTAAGACACTGACCACGGGCTCCCGGCAGGACAGACTGAGCAGGTGCACCCACAAGAGGACCACGTGGGCTTCAATCAAGTCTGCCAAGTCACAGGGACGTTGAGGTCATTTTTCGGGGAGAGGAGGAGAGAACTCACGGTTTAGCCCTACGCCCCGGTCCCTGATGGTCCAGCTGGGAAAGAGTACCCCGGGGCCTCCTGGGGCTATCTGACCCTGTCCTCCCGGTCATGTCTGCGAGCTGGCTCCGGGCGCTGTGCTCCCACGCAGTCTTTTTGATAGAAACGTTGCCGTCCTAAGTATCAGGGGGCAACCCTTGGAGTTGCATTATTAAAAACATATTTTAGCTGGAGAGCTTTGCCAGGATTAAATGTCTTGCTCCCACCGGTCTTGGGAGCCACGTGGGTTGTGTGGAACATGAGGATCACACAACGTTGGAAACGCAGCCATTTGGGTACATCAGTGCAGGCCGCACACGCACTTCTTAACCAGGGCGTCGTTTAAAAATGCACGCCGTGGATCCGGAAATCATCCCCTGCAGATGCAGGCTTCTCCCTGCACCGAGCTTAGCCTGGGGTAGCTGCAGAGATATTTTTCATTTCCCTAATGGTTTAATTGCTCAGGGAAATCTACGCCTTGCTCTACAGCCTAGTGATACACAAAAGCCCTTTGTTGGCCCAGATACAGGCTGGGGAAAGGGTCCATTTGAACCCCATCCCTTCGAGGGTGGGGGGAGAGACACAAAGGCCACATGCAATTTGAAGTTTTAATAATTTTAAATGAACCTGAGATGGATGGAAATGCCCTTATGATATCGTTCATTCATCAAAGCCCAAGTCTTCAGAGGAAGTCGGGGTCGAGTTCAGCAACTCAATTTACAAAACGGCCCAGCAGTGACCAGAGAAGGTTTTTCACCCAGTTAGAAACTTGCCCAACGGAAACTTGGAGATTTCAGAAGAGGGAGCAGGTCACTCGCTTGTCATGGAACATGCTTTTGTGCCTAGGACGTGGTCCCTCTAATCGTATGCACGCACAAATTTATCAAAGCATAAAGCAACCCGCGGCCCCGATAAAGACCTCGGGCAGCACCATCTACCTGGGCAAATCTCTTCCTGGAGGATGTCTTGAAGGATTGGGTGCGAAAGGCATTTTGACAGGCGGTTTGATTGCAAGGGAATAAAAGGAATCTCGTGTATAAAAGTTCAAGTCTGGGCTGGGGATGTGGCTCAAGCGGTAGTGCGCTCGCCTGGCATGCGTGCGGCCCGGGTTCGATCCTCAGCACCACATACAAACAAAGATGTTGTGTCTGCCGCAAACTAAAAAATAAATATTAAAAAAAAAAATTAAAAAAAAAAAAGTTCAAGTCTGAAAGTTACAATCAGGCCCCTCTGAAATAAAGGATTGAATAAATAAGTGGGGAGAAGAGCCAGAATTGTAACAATCGATGGGATTTGATGAAAATAACACTGGTGGTGCTCATGCCTGTGATCCCAGAGGCTCCGGAGGCCGAGGCAGGAGGATCCAAAGTTGGAGGCCAGCCTCAGCCACTTAGCAAGGCCCTAAGCAACCTAGAAGACCCTGTCTCAACCTCCACTGTCCCTTTCTGTCTCCTTACGTAGCTCAGGGCCACCAGGACAGAAGGGGTAGCCCTCCCCACTTCTCATTGATTCCAGCACTGCCCTCCGCCTTCACGATGCCATCAGGAAACCAACTGACCCTTCAGAGAAGCGCACATCACTGGAAACACACTCACATCTCACTTAGCAAAAGAGTTCAAAGAGAATCACCCCATGAAATAACACCCCTATGCATGGCTTCAGAGCGATTTCACCTTCATTCTTTCCCATTTTTAATGGAATAGCTGAGCTGTATGGTAACCATTTGTACCCACGGGGGCCGTGAAACGATGCCCACGCCATTGCTCACACCTGCAGAAGAAACCGTCCGTCGGACGGCCATCCTCAAATAGGCCCACCTCACGGGCTAGTCTGGGTCAAAATGAGGATTGCTGACCGAATTATAGACCGCTTTTTCTGACTCAGCCCGATATTACAGCTGATCAAAAGACCAATGAAGCCACACAGTGCCTGATAGAGAGGGAGGGTCCCGTGGGAGTCCATCAAGCAGAGGGCGGGGTGCTGGTCTGTGGCTTCTTCCCCGAGGAGTCCAGCAGCATCTAAAGAGATCCAAGTCGCCCACCTCCCACAGGTGTGGCCTCTTCCTTCTCATTCACAGCTTCTCAGCTTAGTGGGTGAGGCTGGCCTCCAACGTGTAATCCTCTGGCCTCAGCCTCCTGAGCTGCTGGGATTGTAGGCGTGCTCCACCGTGCCCCGCTATGCACGCAAATTTACCTGGGAAATTTTCAAAAACAACCTTGGGGCTTTCCTGCTTGACCACTTACAGACTGGGTAAGTGCTATGATCGGGATCTCAGACATGCCCCAAAGGCCCATACATTAAGGCTTGGTACGCCCATGGCACTCTTGGGAGGTAGTGGGACCTTTAAGAGGCGGGGCATATCGGAAGGAAGTTGGATCATGGGGGGTGTGTCATTGAAGAGAATCCTGGGGCTCTGGATGCCCCCTCACTCTCTCTTTTGCTTCCTGGTCATGAGGCGAGGAGTTCAGCCCCACCACACGCTCTGCCGTGAAGTCCTGCCATACAACTGTAAAACCATGGGTCAACATCAAATCTTTTCTCCTTGTAAGTCGATGGCCTCAGGTTATGTGTTACAGTAACGGAACGGTGACTAACACACCTTATAAATCATTTAAGTTCTCAGACTTTCTGTTACATGATTAAAATGGGGTTGAGGGATGTGTCAAAATTTAGAGGTGGCACCTGAACACTCTCTCTCTCTCTCTCTCTCTCTCTCTCTCTCTGTCTGTCTTTCTCTCTCAACTAATGAGTTTCTTTTTTCAAATTTCCACAAACACCTGCCTATCTCTCTAACTCCTACAGCCCTGACGGATGGCCTTCTGTTTGCATTTCAGGTTCACAGATTCATACCCTTTTACGCCTTGGGAATATACAACGTGACACTACCACCCTACAGCACCATCACCCTCTACCATTACCATGTCCCCAGCTGGTCACAGCACACCAGTGGGGACACATGCATGCACGTCTACCATGCTTGTTTGATTATTTCTCCCCGTCTTCGGACATACCCATACCTAAGTTTACAACTGTGCATCTGTCTCTGTTTCCGTTTCTGAGAGCTTACTATCTCCTCTCCTGCCCCCCCCCCCGCCCCCCCGCCGTGAGGATATATTAAGAGTTACCAGAATAGATTCAGACTGAGATGGTGCAGCTATGGCTAAAACGTTGGTTAGAAAATTCCATTAGGTGGGAGAGCAAAGTGTGCCAAGATGTTGAGCAGTCGTGTAAAGAGTTTACACTGGCCAGTAACACATGCCTAAGGAGGAAAAGAAATATATCAATCAAAATTATGAAAGACTTGAATTGGAGTCAGTAAGCAATTTCCATGGAATAAGTTATAAATGGAATAACAAAATTTTAAATTATAATCTAAATTAATAAAAATGGGCTGCACAGATGTTGTTTTCCATTCTACTTTCTTTTACTATCATAATGACTGCCAGTATTAGTTATAGAAATTAATGAGCTTCCCGTGACATTTCCATGCACACATAGAATATGCACTTACTGTATGCACTGTCCTTACCACCCCCTCTACCTCCTTATTCCTTTCCCCTTACCTGAGAAATAATTTTGTCTCTGTATTAGCCAGTATTTTGAACACAAATTCAGATACAAATAAACATTTTCCCATTACTTTCACTAAATGATCTTTATAATTTTGAAGTTTATTAAGGACTCACTGATACTTAACGTTCATAAATAATGGTCAGATAGAAATAATCGTAATTCATAATATAGTGTTGAAATTGAAAACACAATCAAATCCGGGGCATTGACTACATGATTATCTCTTTCACCCCTGGACCTACTCTCGGACCTGAAATGGAACAACAATCAGCATTAATGTGAATTCAATGGAAATAATCTGTTGGTAGTCACATACAGACCCAAAGCTGTGAAACCATGAGCCAAGGTAAACCTTTCCTTCTCTGCCCGTTTGATTGTCTCAGGCAGTTTGTCACAGCAACAGAAGACAGATGAGCCCTGGCTGGTTATAATGGATTGTCAGTCAGGAGGGAATCCCTCTGGGGCTAACTTAAGAATGCAGGGCACAGTCCCAGTGGAGGCAGAGGAAAACATGTCAGCTAGAGGTAGGAGCAAGAAAGGAAGAAACAGGGGGACAGCGAAAACCAAGACTCTCTATCATCCTCTGCCATCCTAGGATCTGCCTTGAGCTGTCATCCAACATGAGCCAATAGAATCTCTTGGAATCCTTTTCATTTACATAAACCCCCTAGAGGGAACCTGATTGGCTCTTTTCTCACCAATGGATGCTTCCCCTGCCCCTCCACCTACACGAGCCAATAGAATCTCTTGGAATCCTTTTCATTTACATAAGCCCCCTAGAGGGAACCTGGTTGGCTCTTTTCTCACCAATGGATGCTTCCCCTGCCCCTCCACCTACATGAGCCAATAAAATCTCTTGGAATCCTTTTCATTTACATAAGCCCTCTAGAGGGAACCTGATTGGCTCTTTTCTCACCAATGGATGCCCCTCCACCTACCCTGTCAGGTGCCTGTCTCCCCCCACCCAATCTTCTGTGTGGCACCAGGACCCATTACACCTGCTGGCTGGGGACCAATGGGTCCACAGGACCTGAGAGTTACAGACACTTCCCCCAGAAGAGGGCACGGTATGAGCTAGAGGGCTCTTCTCAAACTTGATGTGCACAGGGATCTCCTGGGGGGGGGGGTCAAATGCAGATCTGATTCTCCAGGTCTGGGAGATTGCATTTCTAACAACCTCCAAGATGGAGCCTGTGTTTGGGTACAGAGTCGCTCCTTTGAGCTACAAAGGTATAGACCTCTGATTCTGAAATGTGGCTGCAAATTGGAACCACCTGGGACTCTTCAAAATACTAATGTGAAAATAAGCAAATTGAGAATCACACTGATTGGGGGGCCGTGGGTACTAAGGATGGAACCCAGGGGCGCCTTACTGCGGAGCTACATCACCGGTCCTTTTTGTTTTTTATTTTGAGACAGGGTCTCCCCAAGTTGCTAAGGGTGGACTGGGGCATTGGATCCTCCTCTTCATCCTCTGGAGTAGCTGGGATTACAGTCATGCACCTCTGCTCTCAGCTTACACTGATTCCTAGCAAGGAGAATCTTATTCCCTCGGGGTCATTTGGAAATGTCTGCAGACCCTGTCGGTGGCCGCAGTGTGGATGGGTTGGGGGATGTGCAGAAGATAGAGCCCAGGGATTTGCTGCAAACCTGCTTCAGCAGAGGAGACAGCCCCAGGAAGAAGCACCATCCTGATCCAAATGTGCATGTGGCAGAGGCTCCTGCTTCAAATCGCGCCTGCTACTACCTCTGCTGTGGACTATTATGTTACAGAATTAATTCTTGCAACACTTCACTGATGAATAATTGGGTAATGTGTGTCGAAGCACATTTACCGAGCACACACTGTTGTAATTGGCTTTGTTTAACTGCGACACAGAATAGCAAACAGCCAGCTCTGTCTTCAGTTCTATTATCGGTTAAAATATGATGGCCCAAGTCCCCTAAATCTGGTAAACTTTGAAGTGCTGCTCCTCGCTCCTGTCCATGAATTCTGGAAGGCAGATCTTGGAGAATGGATGATGGCATAGTGACACTTTAAATATCAAACTGCTTAAAACAGACTTTTCTTTCTTGCAACCTGCCCTGCTTTGCAGGCAACAGTGTGGCTAAGAGCCTTCTAACTGGTGTGTTTTATGACCTACTTGAACAGTTACAGGATCGTACATCTGCAGGGGGAACTGGAGGGTGGCCCCATACCATGGAATCATCAAAGAGATAAACTTAGCGCTCGGCAGGAACATGCAGCTGATGCCGCTCTGGCAGAAATACCACTGAGGGGCTTTTTATGAATTTTATTCCACGCAATAGCTTATCTTTTATTTCCTGTATTTTCTTCATAGCTTTGCAAAAACTCTTCGTGGAAGGAAGAAACAAAGTTGGTTGGCATTTTTACGGAGGCCCAGGAACCATGCAGACATATAAAACAAATGAAGTCAAGCACATTGATCAGCCAGACCTATGCGAGCTAACACCCAAAGACAAGATAATAATAATGAAGCTGTGATAATAATAATACTAGTGTAACAGTGTAATAATTACTCATGTCAATATTTTTTTGAATAAATGAGCTTTCAGTGTGTATTCAAACTCTTCACTCATGTCTCTATATTAGTTACAAAAGAGGATATATGGATGATCATCAATTATTTTTACGCAATACCAGGGACAGGACTCAGGGACCCCTGCATGCTTAGGCCAGCTTGTACCTTAGAGCTATATTTCCAGCCTCATCAAGTTTTGATATGTGCATATGTGTGTTTGTGTGTGTGTGCACGCCCACACATGCCTTGCAGAATGGACTTCTGAATGCAAAGCTTGGGTGGATGTTTTGACACAAATGTGCATCAAAGACCAGTTCAAGAGTGCTCTTCCCCTCTGGTGTAGATTTGCAAGTATTTACTGAGGACCTTGTATAAAAACCATTTAATATACATAGTCTCTCTCTCTCTCTCTCTCTCTCTCTCTCTCTCTCTGTACCAGGAGTTGAATCCACAAGTGCTTAACCACTGAATTATATTCCGACCCTTTTTATTTTTTTTTTATTTAGAGTCAGGGTCTTGCTAAGCTGCTTAGGGTCCTGATAAGTCGTTGAGGCTGGCTTTGAACTTGCGATCCTCCTTGCCTCAGCCTGAGCCGCTGGGATCACAGACATGCGCCATCGTGCCCTGCCCATTTCGTCTTTATAGCAACTCACTAGGTCAGTTGTATTTGTCTCGGTTTGTGAAAGAAAAAAACCTTGTTAGTTGATTGGCCCATAGAAGAGCACACGGTGAGGACCGGAACTCAGCTCTGAACCCAAAGCCAGGGTCTTGCGCCTCCTGGCACCGGGGATGCTTCTCCATCTCTTCTGAGGGATGTGGCCGGTCTTGAACAGAAATGGAAAGAAAAAAAAGGTGTGTTGAGAGTTTGAAGGAATCCCACCTGGGACCAGACACAGACCCTTGGGCTGTGAGGCTGGACGGTGCAGGGAGAGCGTTTATGTGCTGAAAGAAGGGGGCTCCACCCTCCTCCTGGCCATGACAGTGACAGGTTCCACCGTCCTTGACCAGCTCTGGAACCCTGAGCCGTTGCTACTGCAGCCTGGTGGCTCCTCTGCAGAAACTTGCATGAGAACATCCCTCCCTAGGGTGACCTGGGGGGGAATCCCCATCATCAAGTGACTTCAGAAGACTCTGCATTTTTCTGATGTTAATAATGCAAAACCATCGGCAAGCATGTTGCAAAGGGTTTTAGAGGTGTTTACCTGTTACAATAGCATCATTTAACTATTGCTTAAATAATACATGTGGTGTCACAGAGGCGAAGCGTGCATGTGCATGTGCACGCTTTAATTGGCGCACTCTGCGTCTGGGTCACAAGGAGCATCAAAGACTTCTTTGAAATGAAGTTGTTTGCTCCCAGACACATTTCAAAAGCCTTTCGGGCGCTCTTCTTTCCTCGCAGTCCTCTCTGAAGGGCCAGGGAGGGGATGTCCTTCACGGAGACCCCTCCCCGCAAACACACCTTTTCGGTTTGAATTCTCCAGCTCTGAGGACACGGCTCTCATCTCACGCTCTGTGGGGTGTGGGGGTGTGTGTGAGAGAGTCTCTTCTGCATCACCAGCTTGGAGATGAGTGAAGGCCGTTTGGATAACTTAGGACCCGAGGAGACTTTAGCCGGTCAGCTCCTTTCCTGGCCGGAAGCCAGATGAACCCTTGTGAATGCAAAGGTCTAAATATTGGTTTTCAGGGGAAGCATCCATTCCCTGAGATCTACAGCTCAGGAGACGGAATGGGTCACTTGACTTGCTGACAGAGGGGGGGGGGGTTATTTTCCGCACAAGAGAAAAAGGGAAGTGGTTAAGATCCAAGAGCCTAAGATCTCCTCACCCTGATGTATCACTGATGACCGGTGCTGGCCCCGGACAGTCACGCGTAAGTCCCTGGAGTTGGAACGAAGATTCAGGAGGAAAAGAACATACGAGGTCCCCCAAGATTTCAGTCCGTGCACCCTGAGTTCAGATCAAAGCCCCACAAATGTGCAAAGCATCACTTTACCACATTCCACACGAAACTTCAAGGCAAACCCTACGTGGGCCAGATTGTGACCTTGAACCTGCATCTATGGATTGGTCGCAGGTCGTTTATTTGAAGTGATCATAAGCAGCATGTTCAATATTGCAGGTTGACTTCACTCTAAAAGGTCTTCCCACTTCTTCCCAAGAAACAGCTTCTTAGTTTAAGAATTATTAGTACATTAATTGCTAGTTAATGTACCCATGATTCACTACTAATTACTGTACTAATAATTAGCATAAGGAGCTCCGGCAATGTAAACCCTGCAGAATCAATCTGTTTCCATCCGTTTACTTTAGGTGTTTAAAAAAAAAAAGTACTGACCCACAACCAATATTTGTGAATAATTCACGCCGACGCAGCCCCTAATTCCATTTTGATATGTGCATATGTGTGTTTGTGTGTGTGTGCACGCCCACACAGACCTTGCAGAATGGACTTCTGAATGCAAAGCTTGGGTGGATGTTTTGACACAAATGTGCATCAAAGAGCAGTTCTCGCCATCACCCACACAGGGCGAGAAACGTGCAAAGAGCTCTCTCTCTGTTCATGCATATCCGGGCACAGGGCTTCAGGTGACTACTCCCCTGCATCGGCGTACATCAGTGACTTTGGTAATGAGTCAAAAATCCAGGTGTTCCCCCTAAAGCTGACGGGTGTGCATACATTTAAAGCATGAACAAAAAAGTCCTTGGGTGATTTCATTTTTATAAAAATTCATCTGTCCTGCAAAATTATTTATTTGCATGAATGTTTTATGAGTTACAGGGAAATGTTGCCGCGTTAGAAGTCATTTAGCCACCCTCCAGCCGAGATTTCTCTTAACGTCCCCCCCTGACCCCTGCTGGACGGATGAATCATCTCTGCAGCCCACCAGCGGCGGTCGGTGGGGGATGATGAGTGCCAGAAATTAAGTAGGTGTTGGCTCCGAACTCCGAATCATAAGATCTAAGTTAAATTGAGAACACAGTCAGGATGCACGTTTCCTTGTGCGGCCGAAATGAACACCCCACGCAATCAGAGACTAATAATGTTCCCCGGAAAAATGTGATTACAACTAAATAGCCCTCTCGCTAGAAACTGCTGAATTTCTCAGGAAAAAAAAATGGCAAAATAATATCATTATTTTTTTTTGTCTTCCGATTCCCCATACGTACACTAAAGACCTCAAAATAGTTTGAAATACCACCGCGAAACTCGGACAATGTAACAGTGGGGGAAATGTGCATTCGAAAAATTCACCTGAGCTCTTATTGGCCGTTGGGGAAGGAAAAATAGAAAAGGAGAGGATGTCAATTGCTTAAATACACAATTATCTTCTTAATCTAAGTACATTCGTATTTTTTTTTTCACCCTGGACATAAATCTTGTAAAGCTTAGGGGAGAGCTGAATTGCTATATTGTGATACAGATGAGCTAAACAGTGCACAGATGACTTAGAGGACTTGTCCACCCTTGGCTTGTTTTATAAATGCTCGAATAAACAATGTTGCTTTGTAGGGATCCTTTGTTTGCAAATGCAGAATCTGAAGGTTATAATCGTGTGCAAGATGCAATTTTGTGGCTTTGATCAGAGGCTCTTCAGGTCTTGGGATGGGTCTTTTAAGGCTCTTGCTATGTGGCTTCAACAATTAACCTGGTTTGTGAGTCCCTGGTCATTATTTTTTAAATGCCACGGTGATGTAACATCATGTGACACTTTAAAAGAGTGTGTGCTTCTTGGAGACCCCTGTCATCTCGGCTTCTCGGAATAAGACATTGTTTGGGATAGGCTACCAACCTCTCATTTCAAAATCCGTTCCTTCACACCTCCCAGAGAAGCCCCGACACCTGATTTGCCACCGGTCAGTTACCAACAAACGAAGAAAAGCAGACTCCAAGCTGACCTGAAGCCCCCTTCAGCTTGAACAGGATTTCAGGGTCTTTGTTACACCCCGTCTCTTGGACGAGTTACAGAAAATAAAGAAAACCTCCCCGGTAATCTGATCCACAAGAACAGGTCCATCAAGTGGAATTGGGTGCACTTTGCTGAGATAACAGTTCCCCTAACAGATAAATGGTTACCCTAAGAGTCTCGTAGGGCATGAGAACTTTTCTTTTTTTTTTTTCTAAATATGTAATTTAAATAATTAACACCGTTCTCTTTATAGACCACACACACACAATACAGATGGACCTTGGCTTGCAATGGCTTGAGATTTTTCAACTTTGCAAATGTGTGAAAGAAGAGTATGTGCAATATGCGTTTAGTGAAAATGAATTTGGTAGCAGGGATTGAACTCGGGGGTGCTTAACCATTGAGCCACGACCCCGGCACTTTCTACGTTTCATTTTGAGACAGGGTCTTGCTAAGCTGCTTGGGACTTTGCCAAGTTGCTGAGGCTGGCCTCCAACTCGTGATCCTCCTCCCTCAGCCTCCTGAGTTGCTGGGATTACAGGCGTGTGCCCCCGGGGCCCAGCTGATAACTGGAGTTTGAATTTGAGTTTTGCTCTTTGCTCGGGCCAGTGACATGCTGTGTAAAATCTCTCTCCACACTAGACAGCAGCAGGAAGCTGCAGCCCCTGGTTGGCCACAGGATCAGGAAGGGAAGAGACTCAGAGGCTGCAGTGTGCCCGGTGGCCAAGGGACCACAAGTGACCACACGTGGGCCAACCACTGAACCCTCAGAAACCGAGTCAAAAGAAACCTGTTCTCCTTCACATTGTTATTTATTTCAGTCACAGCCATGAAAATCTGACTGACACACAGCATCCGAAGGTGAAGAGCCTTTGTCCTGAGGCTGCTATAAATATATACAGTTGGCAATGGAAGACAAGTATCCTACTCACTTTTTTTATGCATGGAGCTATGACAGAGAAACACAGAAAGGAGTTTATTGTTCCTCTTGGATATTCATGCTTACAAAAACAGGTAAGCCGGGTGCGGTGGTGCACACAGGTGATCCCAGCAGTTGTGGAGGCTGAGGCAGGAGGATCGCGAGTTCAAAGCCAGCCTCAGCAGAAGCGAGGCCCTAAGCAACTCATGAAGACCCTGTCAAAATAGAATACAAAATAGGGCTGGGGATGGGGCTCAGTGGGCAAGTTGAGCTCAATCCCTGGCATTCCTGTCCCCTCAACCCCCCAAAAATACCTCAGGTAGGACGTGAGGTAGGAAGAGTAGATTCTTAACTGAAAA
Organism: Marmota marmota marmota; assembly: GCF_001458135.2. NCBI lineage: Eukaryota > Metazoa > Chordata > Mammalia > Rodentia > Sciuridae > Marmota > Marmota marmota. The sequence goes on from NW_026000327.1 coordinate 2,074,446, forward strand.
GTCAGGAGCATGAAATGAATCTGTCCATATATTTAAAATTTTTAATGAAGCCATGACTCGGTGTGGTTTAACTGTTTCTATCAAATCATGAGATCTTTAGTTTTCCCTCTCAATTTTTACATAAAAAAAAATCGATAACTTCTGCCCAGATCTTAAAATCTTCAAAACCGATTCTATTAAATAGAATATCATGTTGTTCTAGGACTTTGAGATTCTCAAATCTTGACTTTACCAGCTAGAATTAAAGAGAGGGAACAAGAAAGTTTTTTTTTTTAAAAAAAGTCTGATAAGTGGAGAAATCAATTTTAAGATCAACGTATGCAAACATGTATATTTGTATTTGCATATACATAATATATGATTTTATTTATAGAAGCAGATACTTACATGTGTGGATACATGCATGTACACATATATGTGTATAAATTCACACACACACACACACACACACATGCAAACACTTATACTACTGAGTAGGAGGTATGGAATAAAAGTGATCAATAGCTGTTGGGTAACACGTGGAGAAGGTTTGGGACTGACAAATTCTCCAAGACTGGCTGAGAGCAAGAGGATTCTCCTTCTTCATCCTTGTATCAACAACAAAATCCAATATCTACACACATTTATTGAGCTAGGAAAATGTATTGCCATGGAGAGAGAAAAAAATTATAATTTTCCTCATTGTTCCAAATAAGAAATCCTCATGTAGGATTCTATTAAATGTGCAGAGACTTCCAAAACTCAGTTGCCCACTGGGTGCTCTGTAATAGAGATCTTTGTGGGGTATTTTGGTACCTGGGATTGAACCCAAGGGTGCTTAACCGCTGAGCCACATCCCCAGACCTTTTTACACTTTACTTTGAGACAGGGTCTTGCTTAGGGCCTGGCTAAGTGACCAAGGCTGGCCTCCAACTTAGGATCCTCCTGCCTCAGCCTCTTGAGTGGATGGGATTACAGGCGTGCACCACCGGACCCATCGTCATAGAGATGTCTGAATACAGAATAATAACTATTCTGTAAAAGAGATTTTAAAGTCTTACTTTTGACAGAATGTCTATTGTCACGTTGCAGATTTATTTGACAAACAAAGAGAAAGTTGAGACCAAATGAAGTCCAATGGAAATCACATTTGCAAATTGGAAAACAGCCACACCTTATACTTTCTTTTATACTTTCGATACACCAGTTATCTGTGATTTTCACATGCCAACCTCCTTTTCAACACCCAACTCTAATTCAATTTAAAGACAACTGTAAGATGGAGTCAAACGTATTGGAAATTTCTATGATTTTTTTTTATTGACATGATAATTATGCAAAATTATTAGGTACAATGTGATGCTCTGAAATTTGTAGATGTAGTGTGATCGTCAAATCAGTAATTGTTTAAATAGAGCTATTCAACAATGTCTTTAATAAAATCGTTATTGGATGAGGGTGTTTTTTGTTAAATACATTGCTATTATCAGACCCAAATTTGGAACATGTTTAAGAAATCTATTCAGGGAGCAAAGTAACCATGAGATTTTGATTTGGGTGCTGTTTTTTAAATTTTTGTTTCATGACTACGATAACGATCAATTCATAAAGTGAATGCCTTTTTATCTTACTGTTCTTTTGTAGTTTTGAATATCTAACTTCTGCTCCTGTTCAGATTGAAAAGAAAAATAAATATATGGGATGATCACGGAGGGAGTGTTCATTGCCGTGACCCTCATAGGAACAACTGAAAGGGGGAAAAGTCTATTTGGCTCCCAGTTTCAGAGGCTCGGCCCGTGGCCAGGCAGCGCGAGGAGTACTCTGGGTCCCCGTGAGACAGAGCGTCACGGCAGAAATGCACGCCCCCTGGCCCTGGTGACCAGAAAGCAGAGGGACAGAGAGACGGAAGCCAAAGTGAACAGATGATCCCCAATGATCTACTTCCTCCCGCCATGCCCCACCTGCCACCTGGTAGTCCATTCAAAGGATTAAGCCACCAAATGGATTAATCCACCAAATGGATTAATCCACTGGTTCATCCATCAAGTAATTTCACCTCTTTGGCAGTGATACATGCTGGCTTCCCGGAGGTCACTTTGTATCCAAAAGCCTAACAATTGCCGCTGGACTCAGTTCCTACTTGATGGGGTCGATTCTGAGTCCTCTGATGGATTTCTAGGTTGGCATCAAACGTGTTCTGAAGACGTGAGTGGGGAGAAGGCGGTTGGCGTCTCTGGCTTCCATATATGCACTGGATAAAATATACACATTTCTGCTCCGTCTTTAGGATACGGAGACTTTCAAAATGAGGAATATGGTAGAATAGTACATATTGCTTTCCTTCCATTTCTAAATCCGAATGGTTTTCCCTAATGATCATTGGAAGCCCCAATCCTCCATACATTCCCGTGTTACGTGGTGGGAGCCTTGAATTGCATAAGGAACGTTCCAATTAATGATGCTCAAATATGAAATTGATCTGTCAGGGCTCGGTGAAGCCGTGAAATGGGTCGGCTAATTTGGGCCCTCGTCCCCTGAGAGATTTTAATGCCTCAAAGACTCCAAATTCCAACATCATAATAGGAAATAGTATATTTTAAACAACCTCCATCTTCCTGAAGCGGGTGGATGATATAATAATTTCTTTTTAATGAAGAGCCCAGAGAAATATAGAGAAAAGTCTTTTATACAGCGGAGGATAATGTATCACCGTGGTGGAAATGAGAATTTATCACTTTTTCCTGGACTGTGTTTTGGGATTTTTTTTTTTTTTCAATTTGCTCCTTACGGTGAAGAGCACGGATTTTGTTCAATACATGAGAAGTGGTGAGTCACTGGTTTCTATGACAATTTAGATGTTACTTTACACCACTTCTAGCCCTGGCCAGCTCTTCCTCCCTTCGATTTTATCATTTATTTATTTTTTGTTTTTTGGGGGGCAAACAGGGGATTGAACTCAGGGGCACTCGACCACGGACCCCCATCCCCAGCCCTCTTTTGCCTTTTATTTAGAGACAGGGTCTCCCTGAGTTGCTTAGGGCCTCGCTTTGGTTGAGGCTGGCTTTGAACTCGCCATCCTCCTACCTCAGCCTCCCGAGCCACCGGGATTGCAGGCGTGCACCACCATGCCCAGTTTGTGGCTTATTTTTTAAATGTTTATTTCAAAATGCAGCTTGCTCAGGCCCTCGAATGCCTGTTAGCTGCAGATGAAGAGACCCACCACTGCAGAGGAGCCTAGGTGTGACATGGATATTGGGCAAACAAAGCTCTCAATCCAATTCATCACCAATTCCTTGCCTTCTGGATTTCCCCGTCTACTATTTTTTTTTTTTTCTAACCCGGAAAGGTCTGATGTCTTATGAAGCTGCTGCTTCTACAAACACACAAGCCTGAGAGGTTGAAATGCCAGGGTGATACGGATCCAAAACAGAGGAGCAAGTAATTTGTCATTTCCAAACGCCCCTCTCAGGGAGCACAGCTCAATTACTGCAAAGCAATTGTGCAGAGAGAAAATAAATGACCAGACCCCACCGACGTTTCCTGAGACCCCGATAATTACCTAAAGATAGCTTCTTCACATTTAGTCTATCAATTTTTTTTTTGGTTGGTTTTCCCGAGAAAACAGTCATCTTTAAAAAAGAAAAACAAAAAAATGAAGCCGTCATTCAAGAAATAACAGACTTGTTATAATGAAAGGTTCCTTGCCACCGTAGAGAATTTTCATTAATGACAAACAATAAAAGTTCTAAGTGTCTGGAAAAAAAAAAAAAAGTTCTAAGTGTCTGATTTTCCAATGCATGAGTCGTTACTTGTTGTCTACTTGTAATTACCAATATTCCGAGTGTACTGATCACGTTAGTGTATCTAATTATCAATATTAATTATAATTGCAACATATTACTATGAAGTCTACCTTGGCCTCGCCTACACGGAAGGTAGCCTACTGCATACTTTCGCAGGTTTCCTCTATCAGATGCTCTGAATTTGCATTCCCATCTCAATTTGACTGCCACATAATTAAATGCATATCAAGAACCACCCAATTCCCCAGTTTTTCCTCAATCCACCCGTATTCTTAGCGACTCCAGGTCTAAGAGGTCTTCTCTACCCCGTCACACAGGATTGGGAAGATTTTCTCTTGGACTCTGTCTGTAAAAGGTGACGTCCTCTTAATATGGATGTTTTGGTTATGACCGCTAATTGCCTGGGGCATCTAATTACTTAAAGAACATCTTTATGCAATAAGTCATTTTACTAACAAAAGATTTAAATGGCACAGATCTGCAACCTTAACATGCTATTCTGTCTTTTTTTTTTTTTTTAAATTTTGTGTGTGTGTGTTCAATACTCCTCCAAATAGGAGCCCCAGGACCTCTCTGGAGGGACCAAGTCGACATGTTCACCAGGGTCTATATTTTAGGACAGATATCGTGGGCTGGCCACATGCCCTCCTTGTTTGGCAGAAAGTTCCATCAGAAGCAATTTGCTCAATATTAGTGATCGTCGCACCGTGGCTCCTCATATAATTATATCCTGGTTTCTCTGCATGGTTCCAGGGTCTGTTTTTAATCTTTATTTAACAATCAGGCAATAATGAAGAAATTGCTCTTCTGGTCTCCTTTTTATTGATTACTTAACAAACGTTAGTCAAGTCTGCTCTAAGAATTCACCTAATAGATGCAGTAAGGAACGAAGCAGGTGATATTTTATCTGTTCTTGCCAAGGGTTTGTTAGCATCTAGGAATGAGGCTAATAATGATAACAAGAATGTCAAGAATGTGGATAATGGCTAATATTTATCGAACATTGCTTAGGTGGTACATTATAGAAGGTGCTAGCCACAAAAATATGAATAAAATGTGATATTTTAGCAGAATTGTCGGAATATAAATTGAGATTATATCAATCAATATTTTTTTTTTCTGAAAACTGGACTACAGGTTGACAACCAACATGATACCACAAGTATATGATTTGCAGGTAAGCCAGGTGTGGTGGTACATGCCTGTCATCCCAGTGACTCAGGAGGCTGAGGCCGGAGGATTGCAAGTTGGAGGCCAGCCTCAGCAAATTAGTGAGACCTTTAGCACCTTAGTAAGAGCTTATCTTAAAAAATAAGAAAAGGGCTGGGGATGTGGCTCAGCAGTTAAGCGTTCAACCCCTGGTACCAAAGGGAGTAGGGGCAGAAAATTTGTAGATAAGGTACAGGGACACTAAAAATATTGTGCAAAATTATTTCAAGATATGTAGATATAAGGTGTATGAGAAACATAAGCAAATTTTGTATTAGACTTGAGTCCCAGCCCCTAAATCCCTCTTTATGTACATGTAAATGCCACAAAATTGCACAATTTGATACCCTTGTGGTCCCAAGTATTTCAGACACGGAGTACTCCATCTGTACAATTAAAATCCTCATCTTTGGAATTTTCCATTGGTCTTTCTTATCTCTGCCTCCTCACGATTTTGCCCATGAGATGCGGCTCTATCCTGTGGAATTCGAGAGACAGGGTCAATTTTCTCCACCACGTAACTTTCTAAGACTCCCGCAGCCAGATCATGTGGTCTCTTTTGCAGATTAATGGTCTTTGCCAGTTTCCTTGCTTCCTGATTGACAGTTCCTACCCAGTCACCCCAGCAGACGGAGGGCAACCTCTCCCAAGCACTTCCTCTTTAATTATGAGGATTTTCCAATCGGGGGAGGCATGGAGAGGGTCTGAGGTCTCCGGGAAGAGGCTGGGCAGTCCGTGTGAGTCCCTGTGACATGTCAAGCATGGCTCTTGGGCTCGGGTGCTTACGGGACCCTAAACTCAGGTGCTTCTCAGAGCCTAGACCCCCCTCTGTCCTGAAACCGTTCCTTTAGCGGAGTCCAGCCACGACCCAAAGGAGACAACTTGGGGGAAACATCCACTTCTTGGGCAGGGACGTGTCCAAACGCCTCTTTTCACTCACGGACCCAAACTCACCAACCAACCGACTCCAAAGAATAAGATGCGAGAGCCCCTCTTAAGCCACCGCGACCCATTCGTGATGTGCATGTGCCTTTGCACGTTGGTATAGCAAACCTGTCGTCCACGTGGGCAGAGTCAGGAGACGTTGCATTTAATGGGCACCGTCATGGGGGAGTGTCCAAATCATAACGTGTCGCCAGCCCAGGTGCAGAGGGACCCCAATCAGTGCGTAAGATAACAAACAACCCTATCAACAAATGGGCCAAGGACCTGAACAGACACTTCTCAGAGGAGGACATACAATCAATCAACAAGTACATGAAAAAATGCTCACCATCTCTAGCAGTCAGAGAAATGCAAATCAAAACCACCCTAAGATACCATCTCACTCCAGTAAGATTGGCAGCCATTAGGAAGTCAAACAACAACAAGTGCTGGCAAGGATGTGGGGAAAAGGGTACACTTGTACATTGCTGGTGGGACTGCAAACGGGTGCGGCCAATATGGAAAGCAGTATGGAGATTCCTAGGAAAGCTGGGAATGGAACCACCATTTGACCCAGCTATTGCCCTTCTCGGTCTATTCCCTGAGGACCTTAAAAGAGCATACTATAGGGATACTGCCACATCAATGATCATAGCAGCACAATTCACAATAGCTAGACTTTGGAATCAACCTAGATGCCCTTCGATAGATGAATGGATTAAAAAACTGTGGCATTTATACACAATGGAGTATTACGCAGCACTAAAAAATGACAAAATCATGGATTTTGCAGGGAAATGGATGGCATTAGAGCAGATTATGCTAAGTGAAGCTAGTCAATCCTTAAAAAACAAATGCCAAATGTCTTCTTTGATATAAAGAGAGCAACTAAGATCAGAACAGGGAAGAAGAGCATGAGGAAAAGATTAACATTAAACAGAGACGAGTGGGGGGAGAGAAAGGGAGAGAGAAGGGAAACTATGGAAATGGAAGGAGACCCTCATTGTTACACAAAATTACATATAAGAGTTTGTGAGGGGAAAGGGGAAAAAAAAACAAGGGAGAGAATTAAACAACAGCAGGTGGGGTAGAGAGGGAAGATGAGAGGGAAGGGGAGGGGGGATAGTAGGGGATAGGAAAGGCAGCAGAATACAACAGTCACTAATATGGTATTATGTAAAAATGTGGATGAGTAACCGATGTGATTCTGCAACTTGTATTTGGGGTAAAAAATGGGAGTTCATAACCCACTTGAATCAAATGTATGGAAGATGATATGTCATGAGCTTTGTCATGTTTTGAACAACCAATAAAAAAAAAAGTATAAAAAAAAAATACGTGTTGCAAAACGGTCGGGAGCGATCTCCAGGTGTGGACCTGAGAAGTGGCCATCTGAGAGTCTCTGCTGTGTCTTTTCCATCTCCGCTTGTGAATCCGAGCTCAGGCAGCACCGTTAAGAGGAATGTGTGTCACCTGTCCGACCGCCACCCCCGCATCTGCGCCAGGACTTACAGGATGTGCCCGGAACTCGTGCATCTCTCTGTTGTATGTCAGAAGTGGGCTCCACAGAGGGCCCCGGGGGAAGTGCACACTCGTCTCTGGCGCACACTTGGCGGGGTCATCTCGGTCATCTGTCGGCCCCCTGCAAGGCACAGCCATGCAGACGGCCATCGGGCTCCTGTTTTCTTAACGGGGCTTGGATTGTCCCCTTCGAGGTTCCCGTCCTGTTTCGGGGGAGACACGAGGGTCCCTGATAGGCCTCCTCTAGGTCCTTGGGCGTGGGTCCCTCTGGATGAAATTTAAAAAAAAAAAAATACATAAAACAAGACAAAGATTGTCCCCTATCCGAAAAGAGGCGACTTTCTGTGTCACCAACACTCTTCTGTGTCCTCGTCAAAATTCTCCACTGATTTCACTCTCAACAGGCGTGTGCCCCCTGGTTTCCCGGGCTGCACGAGGGGTGGGCAGCCTCGGTCATGACTCTGATTGATTGAACAGCTAAGTGTCCGCCTGGTGCCCCCATGAACACAGCCACCCCACAGTTTGGATTCTTGCCCGAGCCGCGGGAAAGCCCCGTCTGCTGTTACCGCTGGACTTGCCCTGTGTGAACTGAAGTCCACGCTCAGCGAGGGACTCCACGGAGCACGCTGGGGACCCGGCAGCCCGCACACGGTATGACGCAGAAGTCAGCTCAGTCTCCGTCTTATTAACGGGATCCGTGCCTGTCCTCCTGACTTGGGTCCCTCCACTCACCCCCAAGACGGATTAATGGCGTGCCTCTGGCCGTGGCCAAATGCAGCGCCCGCGCACCCGTCTGCACCCTGGAGGGTGACCTCAGTGGATTCTCAAGCAAAGCAGGGCGCTTAAGAAAAGTGGGGTGCTGCCGAATAGGCACCCCTTGCTGGCTGTACTTGATGACTGGAGATGAAATGCAGCCGCTCAGCTCAGGAGACTGCAGGTCGCACCCAGCGGCCACTGTGGACTTCCCCCCATGGCCGCCAGTGGCCTGGCTGACCCCTGGGATTTCTGCATTGCAGATGGACAGTCTTCCAGCCAGGAGCTCAGACACACTCTCAGGACTGCAAAGCACAAGCACCTTCCAAATGCAAATGTCCCCAGGGCTGACACCCATTGGCTGACCCAAGGCACAGGGAGAGCTCAGAACTGGGGACACCCAGGGCTCTGACCTCACTGAGCTGAGGGGGGGGGGGCCGAGGTCCTGACTTCCTGAAGGGCGTGAGTACCGGGAGGGCCGGGGGACAAGGACACCTGTGCAATCTGTCTACCTCAGGAAGCCCCTGAGCATTATCAGCAAGAGCCGCTCCATGATGGCCATGCAGACCCCGCGAGCTGGGTTCAGAGCGGGTGGTTTGCACCGCGTGCTTCAGCGAGCATGCTCGGGAGGAGAGGGGCCGTGCTCGGCGGATCCATCCTGGTGTGTCCCAAGGAGGCCCTGGATGCTCAGAGCTGGAACTGCCTGAGGACACTGCAGTCGCTCTCACCTGTTTGAAATAACCCGTGGGTCACCCACATGCCACACTGTCGACGCCACATGTTTATCACCTGCCCCTCAGGCAGAGCACCAATCTCCAGGATATATAAAGAGCTATCACCCAATCAATAAATGGGCCAAGGAACTCAACAGGCACCTCAGAGAAGAAGAAATACAGTCCGTCAAGAAACACGAGAAAAAATGTGCCACGTCTCTACCGATTAGAGAAATGCAAATAAAACTACACAGATTTCGTCTCATCTCAGTCAGAATGGCAAGTATCGAGGATACAAGCAACAATAAATGTTGGAGAGGATGTGGGGGGAAAGGTACACTCAGACATGGCTGGTGGGACTGAAAATTGGTGCAATCACTGTGGAAAGCAGAATGGAGAATCCTCAGAAAACTGGGAATGGAACCACCATTTGATCCCACTCCTCGATCTATACCCCAAGGACTTAAAATCAGCACACTACAGGGACACGGCCACAACAATGTTTATAGCAGCAGCTCGGTTCACAATAGCTCAACTATGAAACCAACCTAGGTGCCCTTCAGTAGATAATGGATAAAGAAAATGTGGTATAAAAATATACACAATGGAATATTACTCAGCCATAAAGAAGAATGAAATGATGGCATTTGCTGGTAAATGGATGGATCTGGAGAATATCATGCCAAGTGAAATAAGCCAATCCCCCCCAAAATCAAAGGCAAAATGTTTTCTCTGATATTATGATGAGAATTCACAAAAGGGGTTGGGGTCTAGGGAAGAATAGACGTACTTTGGATTAGGCATAGGGCAGAGAAGGGAGGGGAGGGGTATAGGGTAGGAAGGATAGTAGAACGAATCTGATATTTCTATCCTATGTTCATATATGACTACAGGACCAGGTGATTCTACATCACGTACAACCAGAAGAATGAGAAATTATACTCCATTTAGGTAGGATGTGTCCAAGTGCATCCTACAGTCATGAATGACTAATTAACATTTTAGGAAAGAGAGCGTCTTTTTGCTCTGAGTCAAAGAAATATTGCACCAATTAAAGAGCTGCACACAGTGTGGTAACATTTCCTGAGATACAGCTCGACCAAAAGTGTGTGTGTGTGTGTGTGTGCATGTGCGTGTGTGAGAAAAGTTCAGAACGACTTTCCACCTTGACCAATATGCAAGTCAGGGTCCTCCTGTCAATCCCAGAACTCAGCACCACCACGCTCACAATAACACCGCGACAGTCTCCACGCACAGATGCTGCGAAGATGGTTTTCTTATTAAATGACGTCCAGCCCAAGCACAGGACTCACAGACGTGTTGGGGGACAATAGCGCAAGAGACCCTTTAATCACACATATGCTTCACGCTCTCCAACCTCGGTGCCTTTATCCAAATATTTCTCTAGGAACCCCTCTCACATCCGACTTGCTCTTCCTTATAAGGTGCTCATTAAGTATCCTTTTAGAGTCAGACACATAAAAACCAATTTGTGTGTGTGTGTGTGTGTGTGTGTGTGGCTGCTACATGAACTCTTCATAAGACAAATCCCTCTTAAAAATTGCCGCTGGGGGGAAAAAAATTCGTTCGATGAACGGGTTCGCCTCCTTGCTCATATACATAGGTTAAAATGTCGCTCTTTTTCTTCCTGTAGAAAGACCAAGATGGGCATTTAGTAAGAGTTTCTGGTTTAGCATCGTGTTATCTTGAATTAGCCTTTGTATCCGTGTATTTTGTAAGGAATTCTCCAGGGAAGTTTGGTGGGAGATGGGATCTCGGTCATCTATGGCTACATGGTTATGCATCCAACATTTAGCGGTGTAAACAGCGATTATTTATTTTCTCTCTGTCCTGTGCGTGAACAAACTCGACCCTCTGGGGTAGCTTTGGGTCCCTGATACGTACAGAGCCTGTCTTGGGGGTCTTGGGACAGCTCCCAGGGTCTGTTAGGGCTCACCTGATCCAGGACACTAGCCCCGGCTGATACAGGGGGCAGCAGCGTTCAATCCCAGACTGTGCAAGTTGTGCAGGGATTTTTCTTTTACGAAGGGGACCTGGCCACATCGCTAATGTGGACTTGACCTTCACAGCTCCTCCTTGCTCGTGTACATGACCTTGACCTTCTGATTTTGGCTCAGTTCACTTAACATAATAGCCTCCAGTTCCATCCATTTACCTGCAAATGCCCTCATTCCATCCTTCTTCATGGCTGCGTAATATTCCATTGTGTGTATAGCACATTTTCTTTATCCATTCATGTGTTGACGGACACACAGGCTGGTTCCATAGTTTGGCTATTCTGAGTTGTGCTGCTATCGACCTGGGTATGCATATTATCATAATAAGAAATGCTGGACATGGTGACTGTCATCCTGATCCAAAACTGAATTCCCACTTCACGAGATTAAAAAAATCCAAACTCGGTCGGTGGTAATCCGGATACAAATACAGATAATTCACGTACATTTTCAGTGAATGCAAGATTCATAAATCCAGGGGGAAAAGCATCTCCCGTTTCTCAGGGGCAATGAATCACAGAGGATTTAATTGCGATGTATCGACAGGACTCGAGACGTCCTTTCAAAATACTTGGGAGAGCAAACTGAATCACAGGCTCTCCTTGGGACGCGACGGCGCTCTTTCCTGGCACAAGACGGGCACAGGCGCTGGGCTCTCTGACACCAAGGCTGTTTTGCAAAAGGGACCCCAAGCGATGACATTCTAAAGGCTCGGCTGGGAGGTGCGCTACGGGGGCGGGGACTTTCCCTTCAAGTGCTTGGCTGTCTCCCTAAGACCCAGAGGACTGGGAGGGACTCTTCTCCCAGGGTAATTGTAGGACCAGGGCCACAACGTCATCTGGGTCATCTCCGTGTGACCCCCCTGTCTCTCTGCAGCTCGGGCTCCCGTGACAATAGCTATTACGCAGCCACCTCCTCCGTCCTCCGGGGCGACGTGCTGTTTCCCCAGGAACTCAGGGATGTCATTAGTGTCGGTACAGGTAGCCATCCTAGAGTGACAGCACCCAGTTAGCATGTCACACGATTGAAATTGCACAAGGAAATGCCACGCGGTCCCAGGCTGCGGCGCGTGGCTCCCTCTCCCTTCCATGTGACTGGGGACATCTTTAGCGGTGACTTCTCGGTGCAGAGAATACTGACCCCTGGGCGGTGGGGACGAAGCGTGTCTGGACCCTCTTGCAGGGGGCGGCCACGACCCAAAGACTCCTTAGCGTGACTCATAGGAAAAGCCTCGCCCCGTCTACACCGCAGATCCTAGTTCACCGAGTGTGGGAACAGTAAGCCCCAGGGCAAGGGCATCTCCACAGAGGGTCGACCTTAGTATAGCCGCTATCTACATTGCACAGACGAAGAGACTGAGGGTCAGAGCGGTCCAACTATAGCAAACACAAGCTTTGAAGCATACAGCGTTTGGCTCAATGCTGAACCACGGCCACAAGGACAGAACCCATTCTTGTCCAGTCCCCAAGCCTGGCACCCACAGGAATGGGCAAACGTCCACCTTCTCTCTTTCCCTGGATGGCAAAACGCCCTGAAGGAACAGATAGGGATATTCCAACCGTTGAGCAAAAAAATCCCACATTACATTTCGCAGCAGGTTCAAGATCTAAAAAGACCTGATCGTTGCAGAGTCGTTCACCGTGGGACCCGATCCAGAGACGGGTATTTGTTGCGGATCAATGTCGTGATTCAAATGTGCGTTTTTCATTTAAATCTCTTTGCAATTCTTAAAAGTCCTGACTCATTTCCAGCAGTGTCTTTTCACCTGTCACTTGAAAACCAATCCTTCATTTCAACCCCCGTCATTCACAATAGGTGACACAGTGGCAAGGACACGCAGTATAGATCCCACCTACCCTCGCATTCATTCGTTTTTCAAAGGACCTCTGAGGGTTCATCTGCTTGAAACCAAGTGGTATAATTGTTCCGCTTTCCAGCTCATGTTTTCTGTTGGGCATGTCCACAAGGAGGCAGCAAGATATTATGGAAATGGCGTGGGTACCTGATCTGGGACCTGGGAGGCCATTTTCTAGAGTTCAGCCACTCGGACCCTCAGTCTCTTCGTCTGTGCAATGGGGATACTGATACTAAGAGCAAGCAGTCATCGAGAGCTACATGGAAAGAATCACTTGATTAAGGTTTGGATTGACACTGGATTTTCCACAACATTTAATCCACACATTGACCACAAAAAAGCAGGCCTTATGAGGACCACAAGGAAACGAGGACTTAAGGTGTTGGGTTCACACTCCCGAGCTCTTGCGGATAAAGAGGGGCTGAGCTGAGATCTGAATGCAAATCTGCCTGACTCCTGAATTCCTGTTTGCAGGGATCCAGGAGAAGATTCCAGATGGTGTTTATGAAGCTCTTGAAAGAGGAGCCGTGCTTGTGAGATGCCGAACCCGATCCTTCCAAACAAACCGGAAGACGTGCCGATCATTTTTCTGAAATCGAGATATAACGGGGCCAAGGGATTTCCAGGGACCGCCAGTCCTGCATCAGGCAAAGGAAGTGAGTCTGCTATGGCGTCCCCGGGAAACCCAATATCTCCGCCAACGCCTCTTATATGCACATTTCATGGGAGAAATGACTTGTTAGTTGGTGACTTGGATCACTGCACCGCGGGGACAGAGCACAACGCCATGTCTCTGTGCAGTCTCCCTGAGGCTTTGAACCTTGCACATTTTAAAATCTGTTGCAGGAGAGTCCCGTTGAGCATTTCCATAGGGTGTGAGCCTCTGTCAAGAACTAAGAAGTAACACAGTTGGGAACTGGCTGGGCGGCTCTGGGAGGTCCTCCGGATTATCAGACCACCCACACGCGCGCCTGCCCTGCTGGTAAATGAACAAATAGTTATTAGCGTCGTCCTCTGAGATCCTGAAGATGAATCACATAGAGTACAACATGGCAGGTCCCTTTAACAGGGGGAGTTTCTTACAAAAAAAGCTAAACACGCACGTTCCATCCAGCAACTGCACCCCTTGGAATGTGCCCAAGGGTGTTCCTTCCATCCATGCAAAGACCCGCCCATGCACGGTTGTGGCTTACAGACTTGGTGACTGCCAGGTCTCAGGAGCAGGCGTGACATCCTCGGGTAGACAAAGAGATGGAATGGAATCTGATTCAGTGCTCAAAATAAAGAGACATGGAGGAGTCTCCATGCCTGTGACTAAGCGGGAGACCCATCTCAAAGGCCTCAGGCTGCAGGGTCCCAGCTACGTCCTATTCTGTAAAGGACAAAACTGTGCAGGGCACAAAGGATCAGTGATTGACAGGGGGCTGGGGAGAGGATGAGGATCAACAGGCAGAGCACAGAGGATCTGTAGGGCATCGGAAGTACCCTATATGATGGTTAGTGAGTACAGGTCATGATGCGTTTGTCAAAACCTACAGAACGGGGGTCACACACTGTAATCACAGTGACTTGGGAGGCTGAGGCAGGAGGATGGCAAGTAGGAGGCCAGCCTCAACAATTTAGCGAGGCCCTAAGCAACTTAATGAGACCCTGTCTCTAGATAAAAAGTAAAATGGGCCGGGCATGGGGCTCAGTGGTTAAGCCACCCTGGGCTCAGTCCCTGGTACCAAAACACAAACCCCACAGAATGTTCAACACCAAGAGCGAGCCCTACGTCAGGCCTGATGGTGCCCACCTGCATCCCACCAGTGCAGAGGCTGGGCTGGGAGGATCTCAGGTTCAAGGCCAGCCTCTCGGCAACTTAGGGAAATGGGCTGGGGACGTGGCTCAGCGGTTCAACCCCCAGAACAAAAAGAAAGAAAAGAAGAATGAGCCCCATGTTCACTATGGACTTAATGTAATCATAATGGTTTGTTCTTAAAAGATTGTGCGTCATGATTACACAATAATTCCTCCTCCTCCTCCTCCTCCTCCTCCTCCTCCTCCTCCCCCATCTCCTCCTCCTTCTCCTCCTCCATCTCCTCTTCCTCCTCCTTCTCTTCCTCCTCCTCCTTCTCTCTCCTCTTCTCCTCCATCTCCTCCTCCTCCTCCTCC
>NW_026000327.1:2090320-2160089 GCF_001458135.2 Marmota marmota marmota
CTCCTCCCCCTCCTCCTCCTGCAGAAAACCTCTGCAGATCTGCATTTAGCTCCCGGCCACGGCCTGGGTTGGCTCCTGATTTCCTGCTCAGAGGGACCCCGAGGGGCAGAGAGACCCCCGAGCGCAGAGGACCCGGGAGGAGCTGGAGCCGACCAGAGCCCGTCCTGGGAAGTGACGGTCCCTTCACAGCGGGTCACTCCCCGCCTGGACCAAGGACCCTCTTTATTGCTCTGCAGGGAAACAGGGAGGACAAGGACCCGCTCTGCTCCTCCGCGTCTTTGCAGGGTCTGCAGGCGACCAGAGGCTGCGGTCCCAGGGGAGCCACGTCCCGGGGTGTGCGCTGGGACCTCCTCCACCTTCTCAGGGCTCGGCCTTGGCCTCTGCACCTGCACCACCAACTGCAGGAGGAAGTGCAAAGGGCCTCGGAGAGCAGAGCCACCAGGAGAGAACACCAGCTTCTCGGGCCTAGTTAGGGCTGCAGGGGGGCCCCAGGCAGATCCCTGGGTGGAACCCACTGTCACAAAGGACACCCGAGGCGCAGGTTGCAGTGCGGTTCCAGGGTGAGGACGCTCGGGGGTGGTGCTCGGAGGACCCAGGGAGCGTTTTGCTTTAAGAACCAAACTTGAGATGCACCCCTGTCATCCCAGCGGCTCGGGAGGCTGAGGCAGGAGGATCGCGAGTTCCAAGCCAGCCTCTGCCAAAGCGAGGCCCTGAGCAACTCAGCGAGACCCTGTCTCTAAATCAAATGCAAAACAGAGCTGGGGAGGGGGCTCAGGGGTTAAGAGCCCTTGGGTTCCATTCTTACTTACCCGACACCCCAAAAAATAATTTAAAAAAATTCAAGATTCAAAAACACTGGTTGGGATACAATATTTTCCATGCAGCCACCCACACATCGGTTCCAGGTAGAACAGTTTTGTGAGGCTTATTAAAACAACCGGCATCAATCACTGTCAACCAAATGATGGTTTCTGAGCGCGATTTTGCTCCTAGAGGGAATGAAAGGTACAGAGACTTGTCAGGATACTCTGGGTAATGTCAACCCATACCATCTGTCCTTTTAAATTCTAATCATCCCCAATTACTGAGTTCAGCTGTTCTTTATTCCAAGATTGAATTAAATTCGTCTTTGGAGATCACCGCCCTCCACCGAAATTATTTAATTTGAGGGAAGTTGTTCTGTGAATGGAATCAGGCTTTGAAGATGTTAGATATCAAAGATGTTTGTTATTCTAGGCAGAATGGATGAAGGGGGTCAGTATTTTAAATCGAAATAAATAATTTTGTCGTTACGATATAATGGTGCCAAAGAATTAGATTTTAAATTAACTTTTTTTTTTTTTTTGGTTTTAAGAAGCCTTTGGGTCTCCTTAGAAAACGTGAGCGTGGATGGATATTTCCCAACAGATGAAGTGTAAGCGACAGGAATCAACATTTGTAAATAATATTCATGTCACGGAGACTGTTATTTTAACATCGATGAACAAAATAAGGTTCCGTTAACAAACAAAGTCGATGAAGACAGTTTTCATGTACAAGATAGATCATGAGAAAATTTCCAGAAAAAAAAGCAAAAATCGAAAAAATAAATATAGAATAATCAATCAGCGGAAACAAACTCATAGAAACTGACACTCGAGCTAAGACTTTGCAGAAAAGAATATTAAAAACAGTCATTGCAAATGCGTTCTAGGTGTTCAAAAAAATAGCTATTTAGAAGACGTGAAAAATAGCCTGATAAAACAGAGACGGAAATCCCAATATCTGAGATGAAAATACACTTCACACAGCAAATAGCCAATTACAAACATCACAGATTAAAAAAATCGTAATGGGTCCCAGCGGCTCGGGAGGCTGAGGCAGGAGGATGGCGAGTTCAAAGCCAGCCTCAGCCAAAGCGAGGCCCTCAGCAACTCAGGGAGACCCTGTCTCTAAATCAAATGCAAAATGTTGAGCCTCTGGGTATTGAAATAGGGAAACAGTTTCCGCTTTGGTATAAACTGTTGAGCGACGTCACACTCTGTCCACCTGCCTCTCATGGGCTCTGGATTCTTTAAGTGTCCATCCCTGGGGATCTGTATTTTCTTTATTCCCCAAACCTCATCACGAGAATCAAGCATTTACCTTGACCAATGAAGACCTATCACGAATATCCAGAAGTTACAGAATATTTTAAAGTCACTTTGAGGACAATAATGTCTCTGTTCAAGCATCTCAGTACTTTTTTTAAAAAAAAGTTTTTATGACTGTTTTAAATGAGTGTCTTAAGTGACTATTGAATCGTATGTCATGATCATTCATTCTTATAATTCTATTTATTGCAATACAGTGTTCTGGAATTTTCTGTCAAAGTCATATATATCTTTTGTGCCTTCTTCAGATGATATTTTTTATATCACCAGGGAGCATTTAAAATTTTCTAAAATGCTAGTGTTTTTTTGTTTTGTTTTACTGGAGATTGAACCCAGGGGTGCTCTACCACTGAGCTACACACATCCCCAGCCCTTTTTATTTTTTATTTAGACACAGGGTCTCATTCAGTTGCTTAGGGCCACACTAAGTTGTTGAGGCTGACCTCCAACTTGCAATCCTCCTGCCTCAGCCTCCCGAGTCACTGGGATTATAGGCATGCTTCATGACACCTGGCAAAGATGCTGGTTTTTTTTTTTTTTTTTTTTAATCACAGATAATGCTATGCCCGTGTATGATGATCCCATAATGAATCCTTCTTCTGTATAGGATCATAATGCACCAATTAAAATATTAATAAAAACAATACAAGGGAGAGCAATGGAGTACCAAAAAATAGATGAGAGTGAGACTCCCTGAGTGTCCCTCTTTCTACAAAAGAACAAAAAGTGTCTCTCCTTTAAAAAAAAAAAAAAAACAGGGTTACATGGATGTCTTTAATTCTGTCTTGCTCACTAGGAAATCTAAAAGTTCCTTCAAAAAAATTTTTTTATGATTTGATTTTTTTTCTCTGTTCTAGTTAGTTATTGGTGACAGTAGACTGCACTTTGCCACATAACACATTAAGGGAATGTCACTTCTCCTTCTTCTGGTTGGACATGAGGTAGAATCCTGGGGTCATACATGCACACAGGGTCATAATGTCCCATTCATTCTACTGCCCTCCCTACCCCAATTGCCTCCCCTCCTGCACTCCCCTCTGCCTAACTCCAAATACCCCTATTGTTCCCGAGCACCCCCATTGTCGTGAATTAGCACCTGCATATCCGAGAAAATATCCAGCTTTTGGATTTTGGGAATTGGCTCAATTCACTTTGCATGATAGTCTCCACCCATTTACCTGCAAATGCCATAATCTCATTCTTCTTTAAGGCTGAGTAATATTCCATTGTGTGTGTGTGTGTATATATCTCACAGTTTCTTTATCCATCATCTACTGAAGGACACCTAGGTTGGTTCCGTAGCTTGACTATTGTGAATTGAGCCGCTATAAACATGGATGTGGCTGTGTCCCTGTAATAGGCTGATTTTAAGTCGTTTGGGTATAAACCGAGGAGTGGGATAGCTGGGTCAAATGGTGGATCCATTCCCAGTTTTCTGAGGAATCTCCATCCTGCTTTCCGAAATGGTTGCACCAAATTGCAGTCCCACCAGCGACGTAGGAGTGAGCCTTGTCCCCACATCCTTGACCACAATTACTGCTGCTTGATTGGCATTTCTCTAATTGCTGGAGACGTTGAGCATTTTGAAAATTCCTCCCTCCAGAATACGCTGCATCCCTGACTCTCCCTAAAGTGACTTTCCTCGCCCCCGTAACAGTGGTGCCGAGTTGCACACCTCTTCCTCTGCGTCAATTTCATCTCTTTTTAGTTTTTAAAAAAATTCGGAATGAGGGCTGGGGGTTGTGGCTCGGTGGGCAGAGTGCTCGCCTGGCGTGTGTGAGGAGGCACTAGGTTCGAATCTCAGCACCTCCTGTAAATAAATAAATAAATAAAGGTCCATCAAAAAAAAAAAGGTGATTTAGGTTTCCTGCAAAGTCCCCCTTTTCTCTGTGGACAGTGCCAGGGCCCCTGGGGAGGAAGGGGAAGTTGGGGTGGCAGCCTAGGCCAGTGCTCCCCCAAGAAGCTACATCCTCATATTTCTTTTTTTTTTTTTTAATTTTGAGACAGTGTCTCACTAACTGACGGAGGCTGGCCTCCACCTTGCCATCCTCCTGCCTCAGCCTCCTGAGCTGCTGGGGTGACAGGTGAGCCCCACCATCCCTGGCTCAAACCAACCCCCACCTCCCGCACTAGGTATTGTTAGAGTTGGGTCTAGGGCGAAATTGTCCCCCTCTGGGTGACCTGTGTTTCGACCACCCTTGCCCACTCCTTTGACCTCTACTTTGACCTCTACTTTGCACGTGAAAAGCACCAGTTCCCTCTCAGCAACTCGGGGAGACTCTTAAAATACAAAATAGGGCTGGGGATGTGGTTCAGGGGTCGAGGGCCCCCCCGCGGTCAATCCCCAGTACCCTCCCCCCCCAAAATAGAAAAATTCTGAAATGCTTCTGGTTGGGGGTACAGCCGGGTAACAACCGCTTTACAAACCTATTGGGAATAGTCCTTTGCCTCTCCTCTGTGACCCAAGGTTTGCATCTTGCATGTCCCTGCATTCAAGGGTGGTGCTCTTGGAGGTGGTAGGACCTTTAAAAGGTGGGACTTAGTGGCAAGCTCTGGAGGACATGCCCTTCAATGGGACTGTGGGGCCCTGGCCCCCTTTCAACCTCTGTTTCTTTTCTACCATGAAGTAAACACTTTTGTCTTCCGTATGCCCCTGACACAAGCCCAAATCAATGGAGCCAACTGATGATGGACTGGAACATCCCAAAGTGTGAGCTACAAGAAACCTTTTCTCTTCACAAACTTATGATCTTGGGTATTTCCTTATAGTCACGGAAAGCTGACTCACCCACCTAAAGTCAATGCAAATGGAGGAATCCTACTGTTGATATCGATACGGATGGATACCGAGTGAAAAAAAGTTTAGAGAAGAAAAATGCAACGTGACACTATTAAAATATAAAATGCATCCACAACTAAACAACACAGTGTTTGGAATTGCATACATACACCCCAAAACCTTTTTAAAGAAAAGGAAGGTAATAATATGTAGGGTAATAAGGGCAGTTAGGAGGGACATTCTTGAGTCTTCAATGACATTTAAATGTTCTGCTTCTGAAGCTGGGACGCGGGTTTGTGGATGTGAGATTTTTTTTTTTGTTGTTCCTGCTTCTCATTTATCCACTTTATATGGAATAGTTCATGATAATGCTGTTTTTAAAAATTAATGCATTTTTTCCCTCTCATGAAGGAATATTATTACCAGATAAATTTTATGGGGCTTAATGTCCTAAGATATTGAAATGTACTCATATAAATTCAGACCATTAATCTCTTTTCTTATTCCAAAGGACAGCCATTAAATGCTCGGGACTGCTTCCCGGGCATTGCACGAATCATAAAGAGAGGCTCCGCTGTCCGGAAACTCCTGATTTCATTTGTGCATCGCACAGCCTGTGCACCGGGCTAAGTGTCTTAGCAAAGCAGTCTGCAGTGGAGGCCCTGAGCAGCCTCTATAAATCAAGCATTTGGCCAAATTGTTCCATTCCACATTTTTCTCTTTTGTCTGTCACCGACAACCCTGTGATGTATGACTATCCTTATGACACCAACCCGGGGAGCAGACTCAAGGATATGGGCGAACACAAACCCCGTTTCAGCCCCTCGGCGGGCGTGCAAACCTCCAAGATGCCTGAGGAGGGGTGATTTCGCTTCTGGGCAGCAGGTGCAACCAAGGCAGCAGTCTCTTGGTTCATGATGATAAACGTTTTGAAAAATGATTCCCCTTTGCCCTATGACTCCTGATGATGGACTGGAACATCCCAAAGTGTGAACTACAATCAACCTTTTTTTCTTCATAAACTTATGATCTTGGGTATTTTGTTATAGTCACGGAAAGCTGACCCACCCACTTAAAAATCAATGCAAATGGTATCCATATGGAGGATATCATATCATCCCAGCTGGGCGTCTGATTGCAATGTCCTATGTTGCTATGGTGATGAGGGAAGTGACCCCACAGCCTTGTCATGGTGCTGGGTACTGGGGAAGGGTGTGTTTTTGGAAAAGTATCTCAAAGCACCCGCAGCCCAGTCTGAAGACACTCACGGTGCCTCTAAAGATCTATTTGCAGCTCACGGTTACATCTCTTTACTTGACACTTCAAGTCCGGCTGAACGACCCTGAAGACCAACCCAAGGCAACACGCACGGCCAGTTCAGAGTTGATCCTGAGAAAAGATTGGAAATTCACACCCTGCCCCCCACCTCCCTCT
Organism: Marmota marmota marmota; assembly: GCF_001458135.2. Classification (NCBI taxonomy): domain Eukaryota; kingdom Metazoa; phylum Chordata; class Mammalia; order Rodentia; family Sciuridae; genus Marmota; species Marmota marmota. Next base: position 2,096,666 of record NW_026000327.1, read on the forward strand.
GCACCTCAAAGAACATTCTGCTTTCAGAATCCGGCTTCCCCCCCCCCCATCCTCCAAGAGAGTCTGGTTCTGTGACAAAATCCCACTGGAAAATCAAATTTGTAATCGGGGTAGGAATTCTCGGTCAGTTGCGAGTCATATTGATCAGTATCCGTCAATACCACGGCAGGGGCCAGATTGGAGGGCGGTTGAAAATCAGGCTCAACGTGGACAAATGATCTGAAAGTCAAAGATGTTGAGTCGGAAGCTCGTCTGAGGATTCGGGGAAGAGATGCCTTACCCCCTGGGCTCTGTGGAAGGCTTCCACACGGGGCACACTCCCGCACACCGAATTGGGCTCGCAGCCTCCATCACCAGATCCGACGGTGGCAGACATACTTGGAATTTTGTTTGTTAGAGAGCAGCAAAACAGATGCTCACGCACATGCATGGCACCACACCTTGTAAACTGCAAAGGGTGATGGAGGCCTAGAGCCAGGGGCTCTGCTTATCCTGCCTGCGGCTGAGGGAACGTGCACTTGAAGCTCACCGGCATCAACATCCCTCCAGGGCAGGGTAGGCAGGCCAGGGAGACGCAGGCCTATGGGTAGCCTGCTGTTCGGACGTCCCTGGAGGCCAAGAAGTCTAACGTGAACAGGGTCGGGAACATCACCGTCCTGATAATAAGGAAAACTGAGCTGCGCCAAGTATTGCAATGGGCCCTGGATGGATCCCTGATTCATCTTTGCCTGCGTTCACAGGCTGGGCCACTCTCCCTGCCACCAAGGAGGCCACCTTGCCGCAACTCAAAGGAGAGTGTCCAGTTAACCAGCAAAATCACCGGGAGAAAGGTGCTTTGCATGCCTTGGCTGTCTCATCCAATTCCATTTATAGTCGTGCAGTAGGCCAGGTTACGCTCTTATACAGTCAATTAAATATATAGATCTGAAGCACATGCATATTTAAATGCATAGTTATTTACTAAAAACAGATATTTTTTAAAAATTTATATGTGCTTATTAAGAATTTATATATATTTATCAAATACATCTTTATTTAAAGTATATTTTTAAATTATCTCTATTTATTTATTAAAATTTTACATATTTATTTATTAAAATTTTATATATATTTATTAAAATTTATACATAGATCTATATATTTGTATAATTACAAAATATACATTTATATTTAATAAATATATATATTTATAATTAATAAACACATACCTTTAATAATATCTATTTGTCGTTAATAAAAATATGTCTTTTTAAAATAGCCCAAATGCAAAGTATTTATCAGGAAAATATTACTTAATAAGCAAACCCGCATTCTTCTTCTTCTTCTTTTTTTTTTTTTTTTTTTTGTAATTTCTGCAAGAAAGTTGGTTCATGCTATAGCTTAGCTCTGGGATAATTCCCAAAGGCCCGTGGGGTAAAGGCTTGGTTCCACGGTGGGACGTCTGGGTGGAACCTTTAAGAAGTGGTTCTACCAGTAGGCCTTTAGGTCGTTGGGATGTGCCTATAAAGAAGGAGATAATGGACCTCGGCTCCTTCCTCTTCCTCTCCCTCTCCTGCTGCTACCATGAGGAGCTGCTTCACCACAGACTCTAAGCAACAGACCAACAGATCATGGACCACAATCTTTAAACCTCTGCGTCAAAGTTGCTCTTTTTCCTTTATAAGTTGATTATCTCAGGTTATTTGTTATAGTGACAGAGAGCTAACACAATTTGCTAGAAAGAATCAATTTAGTGCCTTGATAAATAGCTGGTAAATGAAGATATTCCTGGCAGAATCACTGATAATGGTAAAAAACAAAAAGTGGGCAAATGACTGAGATTGAGCATTATTTAATAAGACACTCGGAATACCAGATCTTTTATGCTTTCTCTAAATCTTAGATATCACTCTGTCTAAGAAAAGAGCAAAAGGGGCAGCCTTTTGAATGTTTTCCAACCAACAATGAGACATAACCTTTAACTGTTTACACTTTAAACCCATTTTCATAGAAATCATCCAACTGAAGGCCTTTAGTGTGAAGCTCTTCAAGAAAGTTGAGAACTCTTTGAAAATTAAAATATATACATTTACACATATATTTCTAACAGCTTGCTTGCTGCAATGTTGAATAAATAGTGTACTAAAATCAGATATTTATCTGAGGGTAGAATTCTTTGGGATGATCATTTTACTTTGTTTTCCCCAAAGTCTCTCTGTTTTTTTTTTTTTTTTTTGGTATGTTTTATGCAAAATGACAAATTACTTTGCATTGCTTTGAAGAAACGGGGTTGCTTTGTCTCTTGTACACAATCCCACATATTCCTCTCCTTTCCATGTTGAATAGCTGTGGACTGATTCAGAGAATCCCTAAAAAATCCCTGCAGGATTAAGTGCAAGATACTTTTAAGCCGGGCCCCAGGGCCCTTAATTTCTAACCAATGCAAATGAGCTGCAAAGCACAATTGCGAGAATAAAGATGAACTCACCCCGTGCACATTATTAGGATCTCTCCCAGTGTTTGAAGGCTTCCTGGGGGGAAAAAAAATGTGTGTGCAAAATCCATTCTTAATAATTATATTTTGATCGTGTGTCAAAATGGTATCTCAGATAAATGGGGTTAGGTAAAAACACGTTATTAAAGTGAACATTTCCCGTGATTTTGTTTCTACCTTCAGAGATTATTAGAAATTTTTAAATTAAGGACCTTCCGATGCTCCCTTCTCTCCTTTTCTTTCAACTTCTCTCTCCACGGATTGGGAATTGCTGCTTCCAATAAAGCAACACACAGCTTGTGGCCTGAAGTCTGTTTGAACAACCCCAGCTCAGCCGTCTGCTTCGTTTATTTCCAAATGTTTGTCCCCAAGGCTGTCCGTCCGCACGTATGAAGAATCCACCGTCCACTTGGACATGATAGGATTATGCCCAGCACGTCTGCCTTCAAAGTCTGGCCCCGAAGGTCTTTCCTATCGGCAAAGACCCAATTCCCCTTTATCCTTATAGCAGGCACACGGGCGGGGTCTTTGACTTTTGTATTGTTGCATTTCTGGAAACGAAGATGTCCATCACAGCATGCAACTCCGGTTCTCCCTTTGGTCTATCTGTAGTGTTCTTTTGAGGGTTCGGGTCTTTCCATTGAAGATCAACGAGGGAAAAAATAACGAGAAAACACGCCCACACCAATGTTCCGCCTCAGAGGCAAGATCCAGGTGTTGCAAAGAAATAGATCGACCAAGAGTTTCAGGTGGGACCCAAGAGCTGCTTTCGTATATGCATATGAAGGGTCCAGTTTCAGCCAGAATTTCACACTGGTATCCTGTCTCCTTTTATATAATTTTAAGGGACCGAGTCATCTGATTTTTCCCAATAAGAAACAAATATACACCATAGCAATTGGGGAACTGGATTTAGCATTCAATCCATCATGGAAAAACAATAAAAACTTTCCATCGGCATTTTTTTTTTGTGTGTGTGTGTGTGTGCCTCTCTCAAAATCGTGACAAAGTTGGCATTGTTGGCAACCTTTCAGAATCATGGATTTTAAAATAGAAAATAGCCCACTCAGGTCTGAAGAAGAAACAAGAATTCAGGGCATTAAAAAATTCCCCTAAAGACTTCAAATAGATACCCGGGAGAGCTCTTTAGATCTGAGAGTCATTAAATAATGGAAGTGTTTCCTAAAAGCATGTGTAGAATCCGCAAACCTGAAAAACGTTTAAAGACGGACATCTGAGCAGCTGGCTTCATTTTTCTAAGGGAAGACTTTTCCCCAAGCGAAGAGATCTCGTCTCGTCTCGGTGGCCACATAAGTAAAGTTGACTCGTGCAACTGACCCCAACACCCTCTAAGTTTTACGATTTATGGGAAATCCAACCAGTTTCCAACCAGAGTTTCTCTCGTCGGTGGATAACACTCTCCAACGCAGCTAGTGGACAAGAAGTCCCAAAACACATTAACTCCCCAGGGAATAGTGCTCAACAGGACCTCAAAGGAAAAGGCTTTGGAGTGCACCCCTCATCTCCCTCGCTCTTTCTCTGAAAGCCTCGGACATGATTTACCAGCATGGTCTGGCATCCACAGAGAAAGCTGTCTTCTAACTCCAACCTTCCTGCAGTGTAGACCAAAATGGCGGCCATGCACCACAGCTGTATTAGAATCAGGAACATGAGTTGAAAATCGGGACCATCCAATCCGGTGATGAAGATGTGCTTTCCGGCCCAGGCACCTCGACTTATATTCCAAATAAGGCATTTACACTTGAATCCTGGTGTTCCTGTTAAAATTTAAGACATATAATTTTATCCCCCTCCCGATTGGGAGAGCACTCTGTGTTTTTTTGCTCTCTAGTCACAGATAATAGATGCAGAAAACTCTTCCTCCACACGTGTGCACATATGCGTAAACATATATACATATGTGCATACATATGTGCAGATATAAATCCTAAAGTAGAGGGAAAAGGAAAACTCTCAGTGGGCGTGTTTTTTTGCACTCTCAACAAAGCTGCAAGGAATTTGCATTGTTGGGAGTCTTTAGAGAGAAGGGAGTGTTCTAGATCCCAAATTTTAAAGAGAGAAACTAGGACCTCGTTCTATAGGAAGAATCAAGGACTCTGTCCTATGGGTCATATCTGGAAGATAGAGCTGACTCTCACAGGAATTCGTGAAAATGTCTTGCAAACATATATGTGGAGTCCCTGTAGGAGGGACTCAATAGCTGATTTAAAATGCATGAACTTTGATAGCCTCAGTCTTATTATTTAGCGGTTTTTTTTTGTTGTTGAAGACTTTGTGCCCAGTGCAGCAATGTCTAACGGTGGGGCTTTGGGAAGTGACTAGATCATGCGGGGGCTCTCACCTCCTCTGGGTTAATCATTGATAGCTGAATGGACTATTGGGAGGTGGTGGGAACTGGAGGAGGTGGGCATAGTTAGAGGAAGTCGGCCATCAGGGGCATAGACTGGGACAGTACATCTGGTCCTAGCCTCTCTTCTTGCTATTTCTGCCGGCTCCCCACTGCATGACATGAGCAGGCTCCTCGACCACACCCTTCCGTCACAATGTTCTGCTTTATGTCAGGCCCAAAGCCATGGATCCACCACTGAGGAACTGAAACTCTGCAACTGTGAGCCAAAATAAATCTTTCCCGCCCTACGTTGTTTTTTCTCAGGTATTTTGTTACAGCAATGCACAACGAACGCATGTATATTCTTTTCTGATAACTGTAGCTTTGTGATGTGTTCTAAAATCAGAAATCGTGAGACCTCAAAATCTCTTCTTCATTGTCAAGATTGTCTTGGACATTTGGGGCTTCTTAAGGTGTCCTATGAAGTGTAAATTTTATCCTCTTTCTATAAAATATGCCACTTGCATCTTAATAGGGATTTCATCAAACCTGTAGAGCCCCTTGTGCAACATGGAGACTTTAAACCTTCTAATGCAGGAGCTCAGGATGTCTTTCTGCTTATTTGCATCTTTAAAAAAAATTTTTTTTAGCAATCTTTTGCTGCTTTCCTTGCTATTTCGTAGTCACAGGAAGGAAAATCTTTCACATTCTTGCTTAGCTTATTCCTAAGTCTTTTATTCTTTTTCATGCTATTGTAAATGAGATTGATTTTGTAATATCTTTATTTTTTCTTGGTACTGGGGATTGAACCTAGGAGCACTTTACCATTCAGCCACATCCCCAGCTCTTTTCTGTATTTTATTTAGAGACAGGCTCTCACCGAGTTGCTTAGGGCCTCGCTAAGTTGCTGAGGCTGGCTTTGAACTCATGATCCTCCTGCCTCAGCCTCCTGAGCCACTGGGATCACAGACATGTACCACGGTACCGGGTTTACAATTTCCTTTTTGGAGAGTTCACTTTTACTGGATAAAAACACAACCGACATTTGTGTGTTGATTTTTTGTATCCTGCAATTTTTATTCAATTGTTCATTCGATGTTGGTTTCAAACTTCTACCAGTTTCTCTTTAATGTGCAACAACGTTTTGGGCTTGGTACCTATAAAATCCACATTTGCACGTTTTATCCTTCATCTGGATGTTACCGAGGTTGTCCCCACGGTCCCAGAAGAGAGTCATCGTCGGCCGTGCGGAGCCCGGCGATGGCAGCTGGCTCATTGATTCATTATTTAAAAACATCACGGCAGTGGGATCCGTAAGATGAGCAGAAGCCCGGGCTGCTGGGTGTCTGAGGCTTCCAGCCTGTCACTGAGATATTTTAATAAAGGCAACAGAGCAAAGAGACCAGCCTGTGTACCTGGCCGGCTCTTGGCTAGTTGGCCGCGAGGACTGCTCTTTGGAATCCAGGATCAGACACATGCATGTATTCACAAAGTTCTACGGGGAAGACAAACAGGAACAGCACTAGAGTCTTTGGCAGCCTCCACGATTGCAGCACGCCCTGCCTGTGGGTGGCCACTCATCTCCAGCAAGCCTCTCCTGCCCTCATGCAAATTTAGACGGGCACTGGAGGCATGAGGCCCCAACGCCAAGGTGCGCGGAGACTTCAAGTTCCATTTGCAGAGACAATGGGCGAGGCGATTAGCGCAGAGATAATATTCCCAGCGTGGGAAGAGATATTGCTCTGAATAATCTAAAGCAGGCTAGAGTCGACTCACAGGAAATGAGAGTCGGAGTGGCTGTTGCAATCGTGAGAAAGCCACTGACGGAGGTGAAAGGAGACCCCCCCCCCCAAGAAAGGAAAATCTCCCCCAAGCATCCAAATCACAGCTCTGGGAAACTGTTAGCCTTTGGGGTTCCAACTTAGAGACCATAGACTTTAAGAAATGTAGGGGGTGAGTTCAGTTAGGAAAGAGAGGATGGTCACCCTAAAGGTCTCTACCTTGGGTGGGAAGCAGCCCCTCTTGGGTTTCTGGTCCAAGGACACACCATTTCCCGACTCCCTTGCAGCTGGGGGTCCCACGGCTGACTTCTTCCCGAGGGAATAGAGGCCGAGTGTCGGGTGACACCATAAAAACCTCCCCAGTGTGCTGAGCCCTGCTCTCTCCCTTTCCCCCAATGAGAGACCCCCAGATGATGCCCAAGGCCCTGGGTCTGGAGCCTACAAACCAAGATGGCGGATCCCTGAGATGGCAGAGCTCAGGACCTGCAAGTCCGGCTTGAGCGGAATCTGCCTGACATTCAGGGACACCTGTTTGGGTCATTTGGGGGCGTGACCAACCCTCTTTCACTGTGTTGTGTTGAATACAGAAAATAACCACCCGAGTGTGTCTAGAAGGAAACAAAGCAATGATAAATGGATGTGTTTCGGAGGCCGTAATCAGCATTAGTAACAATACCATCTTAGCCATCATCTTACGTGAACGCAGAATGAGGTCACTCTCGCCCCAGTAGGCGCCCAAGATTTAAGGACTGTATTTCGTTGATTGGAAGGAGCAGATACGAAACCAGCCTGTGGCTTCAAATTGACGGACAGACACCGTCAAAGGGACAGTTGTTTACCTTTGGCTCTTGTTCTTCCTTCTGTCAGTAAAACTGGAACTTGTATGTTCAGAGTCTTGACATAGGTTCTTTATTTTGGGGACAGCAGGGATTGAACTTAGGGGTTACTCGACCCCTGAGCCCCGTCCCCAGCCCTATTTTGCATTTTACTTAGAGACAGGGTCTCCCTGTGTTGCTTAGAGCCTCACTTTGGCGGAGGCTGGCTTGGAACTCGAGATCCTCCTGCCTCAGCCTCCTGAGCTGCTGGGATGACAGGCGTGTGGCACTATGCCCAGCTTGTCCCAAGTTGGAGCAGGAGACTTTACCCAGATGTGTCCTGACAACAGCGTGTTCCAATGGCCCCACAGTAAGTGCCCCTAACTGTGTCTCCACACCTTAATACAATGGTTTCATATAAAGGGTCACTTTCGTCTTCGTGGTAACCCGAAGGCCATATGGCGGTGTTAAACAAGAAGCAATCGCCATTGTTTCCTGAGCCAAAATGAAGCCATCATTTCACAATGATTAATCTTTAAAAATCTGGGTAAGTGAATTCTGTGTGTCCCGTGGATCCATCGCATAACACTAAACGCAGAACAATTCAACAGATGGTTGAAGTCGGCTGTAAATGCCATTTCTGGACATTAAAATAAACATGGAAAAACAAACGTGCCCTACCAACTAATCTCCCAGGACACATAACGGGGATGATATTAAGCGTGCATGAAATACTTTCCATCCTTGGCTGTTTCAGAGAACGCCTCTAAACAACTTGCAGCGATGGCAAACTGAACTGAAAACTAGGCTCTTTATTCCAGCACGTTCTATGACTATTAGACAGCTCAATGTCACATGCAATGGTGAATTAAGAAACTACAGCCCCCAGCCCAGCGGGGCCCACCATGCATGTGAGACAGCTCGTGGGCTAAGGATGTCTTTTGCATTTTTAAACATTTGAAAAAAAAATGTTTTAAATCTAACATTTTGTAATATGCAAAAAAAAAACCACATAAAATTCAAATATTAATGTCTGTAAATACAACTAGATGCAGGCAGAGCCATCTTGTGTTTGAAGGGCCTTGGCTGCTCTGGGCACCACGGTGCAACGGGAGAATTAGGTGGGTCGGAGATGGCCTGGTCCAAAAAGCCGAGCATGTTTACTGTCTGGTGTTCTCCAGAAAAAGCTAGCTGACCCCTGACCTAAGCCAGTCCACTCCCAGGACCTTGAGCGGCACCCACATCCCAGAGGAGCCTTGGAAAAATGCAAATCCTCAGCTCAAGAACGGCTGACATACGATCTGGATTTCTCCAGGCTTCCAGATAATTAATATAAATGTTAAAATTTGACAAAACATCACTCTAAAGAAAACGAATACCCTCCCTATTAATCAAGGAGAGTGCGTCCATCTGAAGAAACGCAAACAGATCGAGTCATAATTCAGATGAGTTATGTACATAAGAGTCTAAAGTAAATATTAAATAAGGAGATGCTGATTTTCATGGAGGCAAACATCGGAGGAACTTTTTAAATGGAACCTTAAAGAAAAAGGTAGGGAAAGAACCCATTGGATGAGTTTTCTAAAGTGGTTGCTTCTATAATCAGAGCTGACTGTTTTCTTTATTGGCTTGGGTCTGTCTCATGACACACCTAGGCTGTTCCTTGACTATAAACCTGAATCACTAACCAAGAGTGTCCCTATAAACTTTTTCACCTGTATAACTGCTTCAGTCAGCTCTTGCTTCGCTGTGACCAAAACACCTGACAGAAACATTTAGAGGAGGAAAAGTTTATTTGGGCTCATGGTGTCCGAGGTTCAGTCCCTGGTGGCCGACTCCATGGCTCTGGCCCAAGGGGAGCAGAACAAAATGGCGGCAGGGCCTGGAGGAGGAGAGCAGCTCAGGACAGGGCACCAGGGGGCAGAGAGAGCTCTGCTCACCAGGGACAGGACAGAGACCCCAAAGGCACAGCCCAGGGACCCCCTCCTCCAGCCACAGCCCATCTGCCTACACCTGCCACCAAGTTAATCCATTTAAGTGGATCAATTCACTGATTAGATAATACCCCTCATAGACTATTCATTTCACCTCTGAACATTCTTGCCTTTCTCCCATATGAGCTTTTCGGGGACACCTCATTCCCAAAGACTTTCGTAGGGCCATATATGTTGTGAAGTTGCAAGCTAAGACCCAAAGCCAGGAGACCCTTCTGTGGGGCAGGTGCGAGAAGCAATCAATATGCAGTTATCAGAATAAGCCGTCCTCCCTGGGTCCCGTTGTAAATTTGAGTGACAGCCCTGAGAAGCCGACGTTCCGATCTGTTGGGGGGGGGCGGGGGACGAGTTTATAAATGATAGTGACATCCAGCGAAATCTCCCAAGGTAACAGAGACATCCTTCCTCTCCAACCCCATCTCGCCGGCCGCCATCCGATGGCTTTCCGTGGGCCTCAGTTGTCACGGGCCGTTCACCCACTCCATCCATCACCTCCATCTTTTCCTAATTGTGCACAATATGGAGATCCGGGCCGTCATTGGGGTTTTCAGCTCCAATCCCTTTTGGTCCACTCACCACGGCCTCATTTACAGCGTGTCACACCGAGTTTAGCCTTTAATCATTCCTGCCTTGCTGGTGACCACAATGTCCATTAATCAGCCTCTGACTCAGCGCCCGGCCCGCCTCCCTCTGTTGTGGGTTCTGAGCATACGGGAGGGTGCTCCCCGCTAGAGTCCTTACCCCCAAGGAATATCGGGATCGGGAGATTTTTAATGAGTTTCCTGGTGTGAGTCACTGAAGAGAAATGTCTTTATTCTCACGGGCATTCCGAGTTTTTATTCCAAACATGCGCAGCTGTACAACGCCTCTAATAAATGTTTTATAAAAACATTGACATTTTGCAGCAAGTTCCGTCATTGATAGGAAAAGGAAGAAACAAAGAAAGTAGGAAAAATGACCAGCCCCGTGTTTTCAAGCAGATGGGGTAAATTGATTCCAAGTAAATCAGATTCACCTAATTGATGGCCATGTGCTGGAATTAGTTATCAGGGCTGTCCATTTGGATTTATTTATTAGGCCCAGTGATAGAACACATGGCTGGCTAAATTAAGGAAAAGGAACTAGAAGGATCGAAAGAGTAAGATCACGGATGCTTCAAAAAGAAAGAGGGTCCGGCAGGCTCAGAAATTTGAGAGGCAACTATTTTCTCGAGGATTTGGAAGCTACGTCAAGGTAATGGGATAAAGGGCGGGGGGGGGGCGGAACATTGAATCCCATAAATACAGGAAAGGAGATCTATAGAGCGGGGAAAAAGGTTTAAGGTGGAAGAAGAAAGACCAGTAAAGAGAGGAAGCGTGGAATGAAACTGACTCAATTTCTATTTCCATGAGTGTACCACAGTGAACTTCACCTTTATGTACATCTATAAAGCACGACTTAAAAAAAAAATCTACCGATAAATAGAATGAGACCAAGGTTGTGGGCTAAGGATGTGGGCTGAGTTTTCCCAGGAGCTGCGTGTTTCACATTCCAGAGTTTCCTGGGTGCTTGAGCCTCGGTATTTACTGTCTTTCTGTGCCCTGCGATTCCTACCTCATTACCATAGAGTCTCTGATTCTATTGCACGGGATGAAACGAACACCAGTCTCCCCCCAGAGAAGTCGAGAGGTGGCTGTTGGAAGTGGGCGATGCGGGGTCAAATGCGATTCCTCACCTCCTTCCTCTCTGGAAATGTCCACTTCCTCAGACACCCATTTTCAAGGTCATCGTCCGCCTCCCAGGTCACAGCTGCTCCATGTGCCATGAAGTTGTGCCTTACTTCTTTTTAAAAGGGGGACATTGTGTGCAGATCTTCATTAGGCACCAGTTTAAAAGTGCAACTCTGCAAGACAGAGCAGCAGGTAAATAGAAATAACCGCCCTGAACCTCATACGGCATTCTCCATTGGCATCTGCTGGGACCTTGTTCAAATTCCCCTTTGCTATGGGCACTGCCTCCAGCCTGGGTGGATGAGATCAATATGAGTGATTTCCACACTTGCTCTGCCGCCCAAGTGAGATGGATGTTCTCTCCCGTTAACGTTGGCCTTTCTGCATGAGGTGAAAAGAAAATCTCATAAATAAATAAATGCACACTGGTCTGATGATTACTAAAGTATTAGCCCGGGGTGGGGGGGGGGGAGGATATTTGGTCAAAATACCTTGAGCATTAACAAAAAATGTTGTGTTCTTACCTAAATTGTATAATTCATTTTAGTGGATTTTTTTTTTCTTTTTTTCCTTTCGATACCAGGGATTGAACTCAGGGGCACTTGACCCCTGAGCCCCGTCCCCAGCCCTATTTTGTATTTTATTTAGAGACAGGGTCTCCCTGAGTTGCTTAGGGCCTCGCTTTGGCAGAGGCTGGCTTTGAACTTGCGATCCTCCTGCCTCAGCCTCCCGAGCTGCTGGGATGACAGGCGTGCACCACTGCAACTGGCTCGCCTTAGTTTATTTTTATTTTTTGTAGTTGTAGATGGACAGCATGCCTTTATTTTATTTGTTTATTTTTATGTGGTGCTGAGGATCTAACCCAGTGGCTCACGCATGCCAGGCAAGCGCTCTGCCACTGAGCTACAGCCCCAGAGCCTCACCTTCCTTTTAATGGATGGTTACTTTCATCTTAATGCTTGTATAAATCAGTGTTTTGTCGTAGTATGAGGTAGTAACTTGTTTTCCTCTATGCAGAAATTTTGCAAATTCTTCTGCAAGACCCTTTTGCATGTGTTTTAAGAGTCTTCTAATGTTACGGTCATGTGGCCTTTCCAATGCATTTATTGCTCTGTATTGGAGATTTCCTAGAAAGTCTCCTACGGGAGAAAAAGAAATAGTGTCCTTTTGAGGTGCTACGTGCTCTTACGGCTAATGAGATAATTCACGGCGGTAAGTAGATTAAAGCTTACCGATTGCAAAAAAGCAAACATATTTGCACCTAGTCTGACTGTTTGGGATTTTTTTTTTCTTCTTCTTCTTCTTCTTATGCTCCACAACAGAGAAGGAAGGATGGGGAGTCATATTATGAAAAATTTATAATAAAGCAAACCATAAGCCCAAGGATTTATATGTGATTATTGCAAAGAGTAATCCTGAAAGTGCATAATAGAACCAAACCAATTACCTATTTATTACCACAAAGATGTGCTGAGCAGGAAGAAGGAGAATACCCGTGGTTTCCAAGCCTCATAAACCTGCAAGGGCTTCTGTGATTCATGGGTGCAGGGTTGGAGTCGGCCACTGTAACCTACTGGAAACGCTCCCTGGGGATACCTAGAATCCCTCATTCCTGATTTATCTCCACCACGTTCTTTGTTTTATAGCAACGTTTACAGTTTACTGATTTACTGGTAAACAGATTCCTCCACTCGGGGACAGCTCTCTGGCTTATAAATAAACCATAAAAATCACAAAATTAATAAAACAGGAATGCCGCCGGAAAACTTGGGCGCAACATTGTGGCGATAAATTAAGGCGATTTTTTTTTTCTTTCCTTTTGACAAGTGTTTTTTTTTTTTTTTTTTAGGACCCGGATCGGGCTTGATTGGAGAGAACTCACGTGACCCGTTTGTTGTAAATGACAGAATTTCTCCAGTGGATATTCAGTTACCGAGGACTCAAGGCAAAAATCAAGTTGGACGTTAAAATCATTAACGGGGTTTTGGGCCTGAAAAGAATCAAGGTCTTGCTTTCAAGGTTTGTCCCGTGATGGATTTGCAATCTGTCGGCCTTTTACGTCCTAATGTATTGCAGCCGCATTATCAAAGGCTGTTAAGAGTCTATCCCCAGCTTTGCTCTAAGATCCTTCCAGAAAATAAATCTACCGATGCCATTTTCTTGGTAGAAGGACCAGGAGACGGGACCCACTCAGATATAAGGGAGGGAATCCTCGGAGAAACTTTCTGATCCGTTCGTTGGTTCCTTTCCCCAAGCCATCCGCTGACCCGACGCTACCTGGTGTTTTGAGGTGTTCTAAATAATTCACATCTGCATCCCTAGGGGAAGATCTTGGCTTGAAAATCTTGGCATCGTCTACGGAAACGCGTTTTTGTAGAAACAGATATTTGTGCATGGCTATAAATCAGGGTTTCTCGGTTGTCCCTATTGGCCTCTGGAGCTGAATGACTCTTCGTCGTGAGGAGGTATCCTACAGATTGCGGGGGGGAGGTTGAGCAGCGCCCTTGACCTCTGCTCTACCAACTGGATGCCGATGATATCCTTCTCACGTCGTTACGGCGGTGTGCAGAAATGTCCCCAGACGCTGCCAGATGTCCTCGGAGCCACCACAGAATTTGGAAATAAATCTGCAAGCCCCGTTGCCATCGCGGGGCAGGGACAGAGCGGGTGACATGGTACTCAGAGAGGAACAAGGGGACTCAAATTGTTCTTCCTTCCCATCCTGTTCGCCTCCCATATTCGAACACGTCACTGTTATCCTGTTCTTATTAATAGCTCGCTTGGTTTTGCTTTGGCATAACGCTGCATTCTACCCGTTCAAAATACCTTTCTGTGACCTGGCTATCTCTGAAGGTCATTGTTTTTTTTTTTTTTTTTCTCTAGCTCACAATGAAGGGAGCTAAAATCCAGATGTGCACACACAACACCTGGACTTCTAGCACAAATCCAGATTCCGGTTCTGATTGACCAGGTCTGGAGTGCAGCCGGAGATGCTGTTTTGTGACAAACGGCGATGCTGATAGAGCTGGCCCGTGCACCCACAGCCAGGAGACCCAGAGAGGAGGAAATAATCAAAAATAAATAAATCTCACCCAGTCTGCTGGGTCTGCCTTTCTCCTTACTCTCTCCCCCTGTGAGCTCCAGTTGCAGGGTGTTAGCTTTCTTCTACCTCAAACTGTCTCAGGTTTTTAATCTCCGTTGGAGCAGAAGCTTGAATTGAAAGAGGAAGAGGGCGCAGTCCTTGGTCTTTTGAAGTCCCCAACTTAAGGGGGGATCTCAACCTGTAGACAATCACGCAAAAGCCTCCTAGGAGCCTCGCGGCGAAATTGTTGGTGCCCAGGAGAAAGGAACGGATAGCATTGGCTTCTTTGCCGTCAGCACAGACAGAAACCGAACTGATGCCCCCTCTTCTGAGATCATCCCTCACCTAGGTCGTGCTCAAAGTCTGTGGCCGCTGCAGTCGGGGGCCACCCTTTTGACAGCGACGAGTTGGGTTTTGAACGGCGGCGTCCGGCTCTGCTTGACAGCTGCAGGTGATCATGTAAGTTCAGCCTGGAACAAGGCACAGGACGCGGGTGGGAACCAAGCACAAAGCTTCCTTTAAAAAGGATCGCGATGAAGAGATCTGCTGACGGTGTTGATCACGCTCCCAGTTGGGATCTGTTCAACTTATATCCACTGTACCCGTGGCTTTTACAGGACACACACACTTAACATGTAGGGAAAAAAGTGCGATTGAAAAAACGTTGCTGATTAGACATGCAGATTTGTAATACGGGGGAGTTGACCTAGATAACTCCAAATGACGCCCTCCAGTTGACCCTAAACTGTCAGGAGACTCACTCCATCCGCTCCTCTCTTCCCTATATTTCACGTCATCCTTTCTACGGATGCCGGCCTAGTTCTTTATCAGAATGTGTTCACATGCCATTGGCAATTAGAGGAAGGGTGTTGGTAGAATGTGAAAAGCACTGATTCAGAGACATTTTTCTCCAGTGAGTAATATTTCACACTCCCAACTAACAATAAGAATACAAAATGGACTCGTGTACCCAAATGCAAGCACCAAATGCAAAAGAAGACACCTGGGCGCGGTTTCCATTCACCTCCAGTCACCTTCTGGTCTGTGTTGCCAGCCCCACCTTCCATCTTGGAAGTGCTGATGTTTGGTTCTCCTTATCCTCTGAGCTTTGCTTTGCTTTTGTGTTTCAAAACCTCCCCTACAGTCCCTCCCATCAAGTTATCATTATTTAAATTAATATTCTCTCTGTGTGTGTGTGTGTGTACGTGTACCAGGGATTGAACTCACTCGACCCCTGAGCCCCATCCCCAGCCCTATTTTGTATTTTATTTAGAGACAGGGTCTCACTGAGTTGCTTAGGGCCTCGCTTTGGCTGAGGCTGGCTTGGAACTTGTGATCCTCCTGCCTCAGCCTGCCGAGCCTCTGGGATGATAGGCGTGCGCCGCCGCACCTGGTGATTTTGGAGTAATATTCTAATTCATCTCGGCATCTCTTTAAAAGTAGGGATTTAAAAATCTTTTTTTGTTTTCTGATATGTATACTGTATATCAGGTTATAGAGTTAGAAATTTATTTAGGAAAAGATCCCGGCATATTTCCCCATGAGATGTTATTTTCATACAATTAGGCGGGCTACTGTATTTGGTTTTCAGGTGTGCACACATCAAATAGCAGCAGAAATAAATGAGAAGAACCACATGTTCTTCTATCTCTTATCTTCCTCCTGCAAAACTAACAAAAATCTCATTTTCCTGGTATTTCTCACCGGAATCAAACATTCACAGCCAAGGTTCATTAATTATTCATGGTCCATCTCCTCTTTCCCATGTTCCATCCGACTTTAGTCTGGCTCTCCTTGCAGCCACTGCACTAACCCAGACTTCGCATTGGTTATAAGTAACATCTCTGTAAACTCAACTTAATAGCAAAAAAAAAAAAAAATGGCACATTCTCATGCCTGATAACTGGGAGACACGGAAACAAGATTTCAGCAGGATCCTTCCTGTGGAATACTATTCAGCAAGGAAGAGGAACGCACACTGGTGTTTACAGCAGCAGAGACTTACCTCCTGTGCATGGAGTTGAATGCAAACAGCCAAATTCAAAGACCACATTCCGTACAATTCCATTTCCATGATATTCTTGCCAAGGCAAAGCCAGGTAGATAGGAAGAAAAACAGGTCTGTACAAATTATTCTTCAGAAGTGTCATTTGCTCTGTTGAATCATGTGGCCCGGGTTGGCCTGGTGAGCAGCTCCATGCATAAGCCGTCAACTCCTCCCTTGGAAGACCGCATACGTTAGCATCAAAAATATCCGCGCACAAAGGCTTCAAAACTTGGAGATCATAGTGCATAGAAACTCACTCCATTTTTAAACTAAGCACACGTAAAATATAGCCAGTTTTATTTCCCAAAGTATCTCACTCTGGCCACGCATGTGTTCTCAGTTTGTTTGTCAAAAACACACAAACGGATCCCAATGAACTTTGCTTTCCTTCTTGCTATCAGACAAATTGTGTGGCCCTATGTATCTGAGAATGTTAAATAAGTACCGTCTTTTCCTCCACCTTTGGAGAAGAAATTTTTTTAAAAATGCTCGTTGGTCACCTACAGTATTCTTTCATCGTCTCTAAGCAGATAAAAAGCCTACGTGAGCCCCTCAAGGCAAGATTATCCCGTTCCTTCGACTCTCGGGGGAATCTAATACAAAGTAGGAGGGGGATCTGGGGGAGAGGAATCCAATTTCTTTAGATGAAACCATACGGAGGAAAATCGCCCCCCAGCGCTTTCAAGATGGGCAGACCCTGGGGACGTTTCTCTTAAAACTGTCCAACTTGAAACACGTACGACATGAACTTGGATGCATGGGAAGGTGGTCAATCAAACGTAAAAGGTGAGCACCATCATTTCAGTGTTTTCTCCTCCAGTTCCACGTTCCCAGAGAAAGCAATGTTTTGAACAAATAAATGAGTCAGTAATTGGAACCTCCCGAGAAATGAAGGAGAGATCTTAACTCATCTGGGACATCTCCCCCAGAGCCCGTCACGGTCCGAATGAGACTTGTGTGTGGCACAGAATATAAGTTCTAAAAAGGCCACTGTGTGGTGGCTGACTGTGTACCCCAGATTTCCTGTGTTGGGAACTTGGTCCTCAAATTTATGCATTAGCAGAATCATCAAAGGTGGGACCTTAGGAGGTGAGCGAGTTGCAAAAGCTTGGCTCTCGTGGATGGATCCGTCCATTCCTGGATTTGTGGATTAATGTGGTATCAAGGGCGGGCCTCGGGCTTTGTTTTAAATCAGTGCTCTCCCTAGCACGCTTGGTCCTTCACGCTATGATGTCCTCCCTGATGTTAGAATGCAGCCAGAGAGTCCTTCCTATGGGCTAAGTGCACGGGAGCACCATGTTCTTGGACTCTCCACTTTCCAGATAGAAACATGAGCTCAACAAATCTCTGTTAGTCAGCATTTACCTAATCTGAGGTGTGCAATTATAGCAAAAGAAAACAGGCCAGGATCCTTGCTTTTAGCTTCTCTTGCAAACCTATCATTGGACAGATTTCTGGTTGCTTTCTCATGCATCTAAGTGCACACTAGCTTGGGCACTAAATGCATTCACTAGGGGGAGATGTCTTTTTCTGGTCTCAAGAATATGTTGACCCTGACGCAAAGGGATGTGGGTCAACTCCAGGGAACAGGGGCTAGCATGCCTCTGGGGCTTGATGAGGGTGAACACTTGCCCTCCAGAACCAGGTTTCTTTGTGCAGTAGATTAAACATCCATGTCACCTGGGTGTGGACCTCTGGTTTGTGCACATGGAGCCACAGTACGTTCACCCAGAATCAATGAATTTTCCTATTACTCTCCACTTGTCCTACAATAGGTTGCGTCCAGCGCAACGTCTGTCACAATGATATTCTAACAAAAAAACTCATCGATGCCTGTTATTCATGGCGCTTTAGCCTTCTACACACAAATCATTAACCCATCGATTACGTTGCTTATAAACCGAGGGATTAAAGCTTGGGCCAAGAGTGCCTGCGACTTAATGTTCTAAAGGACTCCAGAAGACCTGGACCAGTTCACCAGGTTCACAAACCAGCCGGGCTGCCGTCTTGAAACCGCACCCAACCCCAGGACTCCAGGCTTGGTCCTGACGTTCATGGCCCGTGTTGGTGGGTTTTCCCCGTCTACCGTGTTTGGGGAATGACCCTCCGATTTCCACACTGTCGCCATTAGTCCACTATAAATTGCAATGTCAATAAAAAGGCAAATTAGAATCCAGAATTTTAACTATTACTGCCATAAAGCAGGACATTCCTATGGCACCTATAACAGGATAGGAACCGGCATGTGATTCCTTTAATTCCCCTGACAGCCTCCTGAAGTCGCTCTTTTTATACCCAGCTAATGTGTGACGGGGCCCAACTATCAACTCAGATTGAAGCGTCTCTGAAGCCTTTCTACTGCAGTGGGGCAATTGCGTCCTCTCTCATGAGGTTAATGGAGAAGCCCTGAAGTCGTGCCTTTGACGCCCTCTTAATTATGTCTCTGAAAGTCCTCGAAGACTCCTTGAGCCTTGGGAAAGGACACCTGGATCGATGTATCTTACAGCTGCAAATGTCTCTTTGAAACTCTGCTCCGCATCCGTCCTTTGGCCTCCAGCTATCTCTGGTCCTAGAATTTCTCAAGCCCAGTGGTCACCTTCCTGACTCGATTTCTTTTCTTTAAAACTTGGCAGAGAAAAACCTAACGGGAAAAGTCACTGTCCCCCAAATCAGGGGTGGAACAGGGCTTCCCACTGTGACGTGCTCTCAGGGACGTTGGGAATGTAGACCAAAGGGGATCTGAAAATAGGGAAAAGTCCAAAATGCTTGTAAGGACAGAAGCTGCCGCGCTGCATGCGATTCCCCAACTAGATGCTGCGGCTGTCCCTTTTAAGTGGCTTCTCCTCCACCCCATGCAGACCTCCCGAGTGCCAAGCAGGTCCGACAGTCACTGCAGAAACCCTCGCTCGTGCCCGAGTCTCTGCCCCCCAGAATCTAGCCCGGCAGGGGCACGCTTTGCATTGCGTTTCTAGCTGTTTCTGCCCCTCGTTCCAGTTTCCCCTCCCTGAACTGGTAAAATTAGAAACTGCCATAGTCTAGATTCTGCCTGGCGTCACCCTGAGAAAGTCCTGGCGTGCCTGAAGACGACTTCTTCCTGAGATTGTTCAGAGGGATGCTGAGAGAAGAAACCGGAAAAGGAGTGTGTGTGTGTGTGTGTGTGTGTGTGTGTGTGTGTGCACCCGTGCACCATGCATCGTGATGCTGTTCCCAAACACCCTCAGCACGACTCAGAGACCCCTTTTCGACGCTCACATCCTGTCTGTGATGTCAAATGTCCCCATTGGAGAGGAGCCACCTGCCCCAGGGACCTATTTTGGGAGAGTTGGCTGAGCAAGCACTTGGAGGTTTGACCGCAGAGTCTGCAGGCTCAGCGGGATCCTCCTGAGTAGGAAGGAATCCACTGAGGAGCACCCACCAGCATCAGGACCAAGCATCCCGTGTGTCCTCACGCGAGCTGTGTCCTTGCTAGGTGGACAGAGGCGGAATTCAGTGAGCTAAGGCCTGCCAGTGAATTGCTTTTATTTTATTTAATTTTTTAAAAAATGCATGATTCCTGAGTGATTGTTGTATTGCTCTCTATTTGCAATGTACAGACTCCATAACAGCAGGCAACGTATTTATCCGTCCTATGATTTGATTATTTTTTATTTAATGTAATTTCTTTATTTAATTTTTAGGGGCTGGAAATTCAAGTCCGAGGTGGAGCAGCCCCGTTCAAGTGGGAAGCCAATGCACACGGCTTTACTGGAAGAGAAAAGAGAGAGCGTACAAGCAATTAAGAAAAGATGCGATTGAACTTTGGAAAACAGAGCTCAGTAAAACGTAAGCAATCTGCAAGGAACAGCCCTTAGTGCCTACCTTGAGAGCCATCATTTATAGCAGAAAATAAAGATCCTTCATTACGGTCGAACAACTGCTTCTGATTTCCCCTCTGATTTTTTTTTTTTTTTTTTTAATTTAGATTTCCCCCCAGGCTGAAGGGAACCGAGTACCTACCTAATTCGCCTCAGGAAGACTTTCTTCCTCTGAAACCATCCCTGCCCGCCATACGCCAGTCCCCTTGCAGCATCACAAAGTCTATACTTTTGAGTTGTCTTTGCCCGTCACATGCCCGTGACAGCGCTCAATAAGCATTGGCTTTAATTAACGCCAGCCCGGGTGAGGATCCCCTCCAAGGTACTTTTTTCGGTACACCCGATCTTGGAAAGAGAAATGCAGTCACCACTGAAATCTTATTGTTGTGGAGCCAAACCTGACTTCACCACGATGATCGGGTAGACGCTGACCTCCCTACTCCCCATCCGCAGGAACCTCCTCCCCTCGAAATGTCTTGATTGGTGTGCCCACCTCTGTCTCAGACATCAACTCTTTATTTAGCTGACTCCCTGGACTGCTCCCTCATCCAGTTATCTCAATAATGCCTTTCTTTTCTCCGTGGGGAAAACAAACATTTACAAAGAAATAGGCATTGTGCAGAGGAAGGATGTGACCTTTCGGCGACTTTGATGGACTCCAACCTTAAGCCTCCTGGAACACGGTCCTTCCCCGCCTCCCTGCCAGGACCTGGCTGCGGGCTGCGTGCGGGCTTATTTTTCTTCCCTTACAAAACACAATGCACTCCGTGAGTCAATCTGAGGATGTTTGCCTTCGCCGCTGTGGAGCGGGTGGCATTTCTCTTGTTAGGCCGTGTTATGTCTTGTTAGGTTTGAACTTTGCTTTCTGCTACCAGAAAGCAAAGTTATGTATTGGGGTCGAGTGGCTCAGACTTCACTAATGATGAAGGGATTCCGGGAGATGTTTCCTCAACAGGATGCATACCCCAGCATGTCTCAAAGTCAGCCTCTCCCCTCCACAGGATCCCACAGGCAGCAGAATGATCTAAAACAGAACCCCACTTTTTGACGGCTCCGTGGACCACGAGGTACTCGAGCTTTTGGGTGATGGGAAGCTGATTGGGGTTTCCTGTGTGCTGAGCACCCGGGGAAAGAACGGAGGAAAATCCAGGCTGGGGTAGATCCATTTTCTGTCACTATAACTAAATACTTGAGGGTAAGAAACTTTATAATGAAAAGAAGTTTATTTGGGCTCATGGTTCTGGCACAAGGTCAAGGAGGCTGAACATGCTAAATGGCACCCCTCCCATGATACCTGCTCCCACGTCGGCACCCAGATTTAACCCTTCATTCCCTGTCATATGAAAGACCATCTTTCCCACGTAAATACAGAACCTCAGTGATGTAAGGAGCCCTTCCTCCCTTGTGCATTCTGTATATCCAATGCCCAGTGTTTGCTCGATAAGCATTTATTACTGAAGAAGAGGGGTGGAGAGAGGAACGTCTCCCTTTAAGAGACACCTGACGTGAAAACCAGAAATTCAGCCTCCACGTTTAAGCATTCTACACAAGGGCAAAGGAAGGCATTACTTGAGCTACTTCCTAATTGCTTCTCTTAATTATGTATTCATTTATTCACTCTCTCTGTGATTGAGTATTGATCATTAGCTAAACATGCTCTTTTCAAACGTTAGCGGGCATACCCATCTCCCGCGGATCCTCTGAGAAGGCGCATTCTGGCTTTGGAGGTCTGAGATGGAGGCTGAGATTCTGCATTTCTGTTCTGAGGACAATTCTATGCCACGCACCTGAGGTGTCAAGAGAACAAGGGCACACAGTACTTCAGATTCAAGGACTAAGCTCTACTCGATGAAGAAAAAAGAAAAAAAAAAAAAAACCATGAGACTCCTCAAACGTTCCTTTGTACTATGGAGAAGTCCATTTTCTGTTACTATAACTAAATACTTGAGGGTAAAAAACTTTATAAAGAAGAGAAGTCTATTTTCTGACTTTCTTGACCTGTTTTGGCTCTTTCCTTTGGATACGAACCATGAGTTGGTGCCAGTCTCCTTCAGGGTTATGGGGAGAGACCACACCCCTCATCCACGGGACACCCAGGATGGCCCCATGACTTGCACCTCAGCTGGGCTCCTGCAAGTTTTTCTGTATTTTTGAAATATCATGCAATTACTCCACAAACAAGTGATTTTTAAATGTTTTTACGTATGAACGTCAAAGGTTTTAAACTTTTTAAAAATAAGAAGTAAAAGTGATTGGCTCATATCAGGTCACTTTCCTTAAAACAGGAGAGTCTTCCTCATCACGTGGCCAGATTGACCAGACCCCGGTCAGCGGTCCATCCACCCACTATTTCTTCAGTCCCAAGACATAGAAGTGTCATAGAAGTCCCCCCCTCCTACACTTTAGGGTAACTTGTGCTCCTCTCCTTGGCATTTTTGAGGGCCTCCGCGTCTCCTGCAAATAACAGGTAGTTTGCTGAGAAATGCAACCTACCTGTGAGCCTAAGCCAGGCGGGGCCGCAGGTCAATTGCTTTTTGAAAGAAGGCACGCGGCGGTCAGCGTGGTGGGCCCGGTCTATAGGGTTATCCCCGGAACCTCGGGATCCCGCCACTTTGCCTGTCTGCTCCCTATCACATGCGCGACTGACTGATAAGCATCTGTCTTCCCCCCTACATTTAGTTGTTAGGAGAACAAGGAGGAGATTCTAGCACTAACAAATTGCTCTGATGTCACTTGGTTGCAAAATGCAAAGAGCCTCCATCTGCAGGGTGCACATTTAGTCCAGGCCTCCGTCTAAGAACTTCATCTGTGTTAATTTCTTTTTTTGAGGGGGGACGGGGGGGTTACCAGGGGTTGAACTCAGGGCCACTTGACCCCTGAGCCGCATCCCCAGCCCTATTTTGCATTTTATTTAGAGACAGGGTCTCCCTGAGTTGCTTAGGGCCTCCCTTTGGCGGAGGCTGGTTTTGAACTCGAGATCCTCCTGCCTCAGCCTCTGGGATGACAGGTGTGTGCCACTGAGGGGGGACGGAGCTGAAACTGAACTGATCACCATTCTTCAGCCTTTCTTTTACACACACACACACACACACACACACACACGTCGTACATATTTTGCCTTTTACCTTTCTAATGCCAAAAAATTCTGTTCCTAGAGGTCGATACGACCTTGAGGCAATTTCCCCTCCAAATATCTCCAGATATATTCACCCTGAGGTTATTGGGCCGTGAATTCCCAATGCCTTAGATCCCTTTACCCCACGTCGGAAACGTTCTAATATGGCATCGCCTCCTCCCTGCAGAACTGGTTCACTAAACCCATGTGAATAGCTGGTGAACATAATTGCACAAACTGTCGCTGCCCCAAATCATTATGGATATTTATCCTGAGCCCATAAAGTTGATATAGGTAGCATACTACCATGCGGAGCCATATATAACGAGTGCAGACTGTAAATAAATAGGTGAAGTTTCAGACCAGCCTTGTGTGCCTTTGTGCTCTTAGGAAATGTTTCTGACATGTTTTTTTGTTTTGATTTTTAATTCTGCTCTGTTTTAGCAGCCCTAATGAGCATGGAGGCCACGCCACCCCGAAGAATGCAGTTAAGCCACTCACAATTCAAAATCATCTTTGTCCTCATTGATCAGGGATCTTTTAAATCTTTTGAATACATCCTCTCCCCGACAAGGTAATGGGCTAATCCACTCCTGCAAGCACAGGACTCTATTCCTCTCCTCTGTTTACACCGTTCCCTTTGCAAAGCACAATGCCCTTGACAATCAACAATCTCATGTCATTGTGCTCTGAATAAACACTCTTCCATTTCAATTGCGATGCACAAACACAGGCTGATCCCAGAGACGGGCAGACCATAACCGGAGAGATCAGAGCAAATAAAAACTCAGCACAACCTTTAAAAGCATAAACACAGGCAAAACTCCCGGATACCTGCAGAAATGTCTCGGCGCCCCCTCGATCCTTGCTAAATCTCACCAGCTGTTGCTTCTCATCCTCCGTAACGTGGACCCCACCATCATCCATGGACACGTTTTCAACCTTAACGGTGAATAAAACGCCGTGACTTTGAGCGTGATAGCAAAAATAAGTTAACGTCTCAAACACCACTTGTTTTTCTGCCATCGGGTAAAAGTGTAAAAAAATTAAATCCGTGTCTTATGAGGCACTTTTGACAACACGGGAAAATTCCTGTGATTAAATACCCAGGGAGAAAAGAACTTCGTATCTTTGCATTCCTGCGCTCGGAAACATTTTATTTAAATTAAGCAAGGAGGAGATAAGATAACGGGGGGGGGGGGGAGACTTATGGGTACAAGTGCACTCGGATACACACCAACGAGAATAAAAGCTCTAAGGACGTGTACACGATTCTTATCTATCCAGTGATGTAGGGAGGGATTCCCGGAGAAATTCGTTCACAAAATGGCTCATGGGAACTCTCCGCAGCATATCCAGAGATGCTCAGAAGCAGCTGTGAACCGACACTGAGTTTCTCTCCTAGGGCTACAAGAAGGGTGGTGATCACATCTGGCCCTTGTCTGTTCTGAGCCACTCCCCTGAGCTCAGCCACACTCCTGCAGTTATTTGCATTCTGGGCATGTGTTATGGATGAGATGTGAGGTGTCCCCTAGAGCTTGAGTGTGTGACACAATGCAAGAAAGCTTAGAGGTGAAATGACTGGAGTTATGAGAGGTGTAGACTCATAGTGGATTAATCCACTTGGATGGACTCACTGGATGGTGACTGCAGCAGGTGGGGTGTGGCTGGAGAAAGGGGTCCCTGGGCTGTGCCTTTGGGGTCTCTGTCCTGTCCCTGGTGAGCAGAGCTCTCTCTGCTCCCTGGTGCCCTGTCCTGAGCTGCTCTCCTCCTCCAGGCCCTGCCGCCATCTTGTTCTGCCTTCCCTTGGGCCAGAGCCATGGAGCTGGCCAACTATGAGCCCCCAATTCCTCCTCTATGTTGTTGTGGTCAGGTCTTTTGGTCACAGGGATGAACAAGCCAACACAGCATGCCTGCCTTCCTGGTGAGCATGCAAAGTATGTGTCTTCTTAGCCCACAAAGCTTTGAATACTTACTGGCTGGTCTTTTTCAAAGTTGGGTGGACCGCAGGCAGGAAGTTTGATGAATCCTGGAGATGCCACCCAAACCCCGGTCATTCCAGGTTTTGCCCATATCTATTGATGGGTTCAAGTGCTTACATGTGACACCACATAAAGCCTCTCTATCCATTTGCAGTGCTATCTTGGAAATTAACTATAAATGATGATTTATGAATCATGGGCTTCGGTAGCCACGTAATTACTGAAGACACCGTGTGCAAACAGCAATTATCGGATCCCTACTTCACGATGAACTTCTCAGCCCTGTCAGTCACACCATTTTTTAACAGAAACGGAGATTAAAATAGCGACACTCAGATTTCCCCTGGAACCAGCCCTTATTTTGTTAGCTACATGATTGCAACCCTCTTGACTCATTCTGTTACACGGTAGCATCCTTGTAAGAACCGGCTGATGAATAATTCAAACGCTAAGGGTAAAACACGGATTGGGACTGACCAAGAGGGCTTCGGAATGCCAGCCACGGCCGAAAAGACTCTTCCGATTCTGCCAACCCCGGAGGACGGTGGCGTGCATCGCGAGCTACCAGGACTCCTGCAAAGGTCTCTCTTTTCCAAATGGAGACCAGTGTCCTTCTTTTTCCTCATTGGGTGGACAACTGAAGGCACACAGCCCTGGTTTTATGGAGAAGCTTCCCCAGGTTGCCTCAAACCAGCAAAGTGTCACCACGGTCATCCTGCGTCGTCACCCGTGCTAAGGACAGTAGGGACGGTGTCTGGGACCCTGTCCACCAGCACCAAGAGATCCATTGGCTCTTCCGTGAGGGCTGCCGCCGACCTCTGTGTGTGGCATGCACTCCTCTGCAGAATGTGGTCACCCCCACCGTGACATCAGGCCGGCTTTCATGGTGATAACCTGATGGCACAGGTGGCCCCGTCCGTGGCTAAGAGATTACTGTTGGATGATACAGGGGCTGGGGACTTAAGCCCTGACGCAGCAGGGCTAAGGGGGAGGAGAGGACCGTCTTGGGAGACCGTCATAATAAAAAATGTCCATGCTAGCGGTAAATCGGGACAAAGAAAATGTCTTTTAGGGAGTTAACTTACTGCCTAAAGAGGGTATAAAGCCTCCCCCCGCCCAGCAGATAGCAACTATCCCTGGAAGCCACAACCATTCAGGGGCACATCTTCCTGGAAAATAAGATTCAAATCTTTCTTTTCTGTGTTTTCTTTTTTCCTACAAAGACAATAAAAGATCGTATCATTCAGTTCAAACCTGGGGAAATAATATGGGGATTCTCTCTCTTTTCAGCTTAATTTTTCTTTAAAAATACACATATTCATCTATGTCAAGTCAAACCCGATAATAAGGGGGTTGAAGAAGAAATGAAGTATTGAGGTTGCTTTTTGGGCAGTAAAATCAAGATCAAATTTCCTCCCCCATTTCCTAAGCCTGAGGCAGCTACACAGGTGTTGGTTGGGAATGTGGGCAGATTCCAGGGAAGAAGAAATTAAAGTCGGCGTAAGACGCTTCAGCATTGCTTTGTTACATTTCAGTCACGGAGAAGTGCCACTCACTCTGAGGGACCAAACCCCGGGATCCCGAGCACACAGCCTGGTGAGCTGGGCTCAATCAGGTCCAAGCCTTATGGTGAAAGAAGGAATTTTCCGGAATGTACCCAGGGACGTCAGGCAGGGTTCCATACGAGGAGGAGACTTGGGGTGCCGAGGTGGGAAACCTACTGGATCCCTGGAACCCAGGGTGGAATAGAGTTGGGTCTTACTTGGAATTGTCAATTGTCAATTGCATCCAACTAAGGCTGACTCATTACAGGAAGGATGTAGCAAGAGATTATAAAAATCTCACTACTCATTCAGCAGTGAGGACCATGGAGGGTAGAGACCCGTGTCCTCAGGCTGGATCTTGGCTTTGGTCCTCAGTGGCTTTGTGACCTTGAGAAATGCACTTAACCTCTCTGGTCCGCAGATTTGCTCTCTGTATTTCATGGAATCCAGGGAGGGTTTCACTAGGACAGAGCCGTGAGAATGTGAAGACAGCAATCAGCGTTAAAATTAAGCAAGCAGCACCAAGCAAAGATGGAGCTGATTCGTGTTTGTTCTGCGGAGAATGACTTCCTCTCCACTTACAAGAATCATAGGCTGCTAAGGAGTCACATAATGAAAATATCTTCCACAGCCCTGCTGTCTTTTGAACGTTCCAAGGGAAATGCATTTGCATGGGGCTGGATTAATGAGTGGCATATGCCTCTAGTCAGGGAAGAGAGTGCAAAGACACTTGGAGTGTCGAAGATACGGATTCACGTACGTCAATCTGAATTTTAAATTGCATTCAGTATGATGCTTTGGAGAGTAACAAAGTTGCTTAAAACTTTTTAGAACATGGGATACTGACATCTGGTTAGCACAGAGCAGTTGAAACAAACCATTGCTCTTTCTGTAGAAATTAGGGGTAGAGAATAAACTAAAAAAAAAAATCACATTAATTCCAAGCCTCATTATTGGAGAGTTGGAAACCTCAAACCATCTAAAGTCCAGGGAAGGTCCAGCTTTTCCTTAGCAACGATGGCAGATCCTTCTTCTCCGGAGATACCTGCTGAGACCAGGTAGAAGACAGAACAGAGAGCAAAGGCTGAAGTTATGGGTATCCGACGGAGATGACAAAACTCACTTCTATATTGTCATATAAAAGGTCATATTTTTGCATAGCAGCAAACCAGGAACTCATGGGCAAAACCTTAATAATATTTGTATGTGGGTCATGAGAAGGAAAAGGTAATACATTTGTAAGGATATTTGACCAAACAATATTTTTAAATGAACTCTAATTCGTTCATTGATTTTACCTTGGAAAATATTGGAAGATGACAGAGAAAAAAAAAATTTTCTTTTGCATCAGGGATTGAACATCAGGGATTGCACTCAACCCCTGAGCCCCGTCCCCAGCCCTATCTTGTATTTTATTGAGAGACAGAGTCTCACTGAGTTGCTCAGGGCATTGCTAAGTTACTGAGGCTGGGTCTCTACTCCCCATCCTCCTGCCTCAGCCTCCTGAGCATCTGGGACTGCAGGTGTGCACCACCATGCCCAGAAGAAAACATTCTTTCAATCGTGTTTTAGAAAGTGCAATTTCATTTGATTTCCAAACTTAAAATACCCTTTTTGTTGTCAACATTTAAAAAAAAAAAAAAAAGGAGTCTGTCTTTTTCTTTGTGGCTAACATGAGCAGCAGAGCCTCCTCTTGACTTGTTAACTTTTGTGAATCTGAATCAACAGCAGCTTCACCTTTTAATTAAACCAGGCACTTCCGAAGCTCGGACCCCTGCAGCAATGATGCTTTGAATCCCACGTAGGATCTCTCCGCCTTGGGAGTTGGCGAAGGATGCCACACGGGCTTTGCCTGCGTGATTTCTTAGATCTCCCAATCACTCTCTGGGCGTGAGCGCGCCTCCTTTTACAACTTAGCAAATGCTAAGTGTTTAATAAATGCCTGGCTCTCTTCAAGGGTTTTCTGCCATCTTTGATTAGACAAATCAGCTCTACATGGGATCTGGAGGCAAGCTTTTTTTCCAGGTAAGTGAAAAATAGCTACTTCAGTAGACGACTGAGTGACAGATGTGACCGGTATACAATTCCGTCACTGGTCATCTTCTTGATACCCTGTAGAAAAGCCCAGCATGTGGGGCATGCCTCTAATCCCAGAGACGGCTCAGGAATCTGAGGCAGGGGGATGGCAAGTTCAAAGGCAGCCTCTACAACTTAGTGAGGCCCTAAGCAACTTAGGATGACCTGTCTCTACAAAAAATAAATAGGAAAAAAACAGAAAAAAAATCTCTTATGTCTGTCCGTCTGTATGTAAAGGGCTGAGGATGTGGCTCAGTGGTTAAGCACCCTGGTGTTTAATCCCTGATACCAACACACACACACACACACACACACAAATAAATAAATAAAATAAAAGACTATAGAAAAACAGCTTGGAGGAATTTATGTACAGAAACATGTAGACATATGGTTATAATATATGTTATACATTGGTATATAGTGTTTATGAGACATAGAATATTAGATGCTATCTGCCATATAAGCAGCTTACAGAAAATATAGGATATAATCTTATGAGTAATTATGTATGCATGTGTCTCTATAAATAGTCAAAAGGAGAAGTTGGATCATTGTTAGGCTGCTTATTTCAACACCTCTTTATAGTTTCCCATTTGCAGATGGGATTGCAAAACAGACACTGCGTTGGATTCCAGACCAGAGGGGAAATCAGTGCAAGAACGGCTTTGTGTTTTGTGGACACTGCAAATCAAAAAAATAAATAAATAAAAATAAAAAATTAATGCTCTTAGGTTAAAGCAGAAAGAATTTTCATGAAAAGAGAATTTTTTTAGCACCACTTTAGTTTTAAAATATTAAAAGAATATTCTATTTGTGTAATTAGAGCAAAATATATACACACACACACACATATATAAATACGTGCATATATGTATACATAAATACATGCACATTCATACAAAGAAACCTTCAACTACAAGTACTGAAACCTAAGTTCAAAAATAAAGTATTTCCTAAAGACTGAGTTAACTGTACAGCAGAGTTATTTGATTGATTGATTGGGTTCCAGGGATTGAACTCAGGGCACTTGACCACTGAGCCCCATCCACAGCCCTATTTTGTATTTTATTTAGAGACAAGGTCTCCCTGAGTTGCTTAGGGCCTCACTAAGTTGCTGAGGCTGGCTTTGACCTTGTGATCCTCCTGCCTCAGCCTCCAGAGCCGCTTGGATTATGGGGGTCTGCCGCCGCGCCCAGCAAGTTATTTTTCTTTTAAAATGTGAGCACACTTGGCAGAAAATACCAATAAGATGGAAATACATAATGGTGTACAGCACAGTATACATTTATCTAAAAAGTTGTTTTAGAATCAAATCATCTCTACTTTGGAAGGATTTTAAAGCCAGAATGCTATAAGTAGGATTCAGTGATTTATAGTTCTATGATTCCAAATGTATATGCCCCAATTTAAGGTTTCTCGGTAGTCACATATGTAGGCAGACGGATGGCTGTGGATGCGTTTTTGCACATAAATATACATATAACTAAAAGGATCTCTTTTTTCTGTGTGTTGCTGGGGAAGAAACCCAGGGCCTTCTGCACACTAGGTAAGTTCTCTACCACCGAGACACATCCCCAGGGCCCTCACTAAAAATATCTTTAAATGAAAAATATATATTTGAAAGCGGATGATATTTTGACTGCAAATGGAAAACATCGCAGGAAGAATTTTAGAAAGGAAAATGAATTTGGCTAACTTTATAAATTGTTTTCTAAATTACATCGTTTCCCAAGACCCACATTTTATGTACAAAATTATGGACCTCACTGAACTTTATCAAAAAACTTCCTGGGAATAAGTGCCTTATGTTGGCTTTTCATTTTTTAATTAGGTCCCCAATAAAAGCAGAACAGTACTTCATTCTGACCCTTGGTTGCAACTAGCAGGTAAAAGTGCCCCACAATCTTGGAAAATAAACTACCCAAGGAAGCTAAGGTGGTGGCTCTGCTGCTTATTTGAACATCTTTTAATAAATAGAGTCTCACATTTTCAGGAACGATGGCAAAATAAATCCAGCGTTGGATTCCAGACCAGAGAAGGGAAAATTAATGCAAGAACAGCTCTGTATTTTCCCACTGCAGCAAGTAATTGAAAAAAAAAAAAAAGAAGAAAATGTTTTTGAAGCAGAAAAATACTCTTTATGAAAAGAAAAAAAAAATGTTGATTCTCTATTTTTAAAACATCAAAGGAAGATTCTGCTTGATCCTATAATTAGAGCAAAAGAATGAAAATGAGCAGAGTTTTTTTGGGGGGTGGGGAGGATACACAGGGGACTGAACTCAGGAGCCCTCGACCCCTGAGCCCCGTCCCCAGCCCTATTTTGTATTTTATTTAGAGACAGGGTCTCCCTGAGTTGCTTAGGGCCTCGCTTTGGCTGAGGCTGGCTTTGAACTGGCGATCCTCCTGCCTCAGCCTCCCAAGCTGCTGGGATTACAGGCATGCACCACCCCCCGGCCGTATGAAATAAGTCTTTAGAATGTTAAGTCCTAATGTATAGATGGCATCTGAGATCACTGTTTCAGCAGAACCTAAGGGTTAGCTGCTATGTCAGATCTTGATATTGAACAACAACCAAGGAAAAGTTTATTTGCATGAAATAAAATTAAAATCATGCGTTTCTCAAATGAAGTATTAGATTCTCAAAATAAAGTGTTTAACGGGAAGCTAAGGGCCAAATGAAGGCAATAAGGATAAAACTCCTAGCGACTGGAGCTTGCGACAATCTGAGCTCCAAGGAACAGTCTTCCTTACCTGGGTTGGCTCCTCCATCCCTCACGCCTAGGACCAAGTCTGAGATTCAGAACATGAACTCACCAATTTAGAAAATACGATAGTGCTGCACAGAAATCGACTGATTTGATCAATTGATCAAAAAAGACACTTTAAGGGCCAGGCACGGGGGTGCACACCTGTAATCCCAGTGGCTCGGGAGGCTGAGGCAGGAGGATCACAAGTTCAAGGCCAGCCTCAGCCACTTAGCAGGATCCTGTCTCAAAAAATAAAAAGGGCTGGGAGATGTGGCTCAGTGGTTAAGTGACCCTGGGTTCAATCTCTGCTACTGGAAAAAAAAAAAAAAAAAAAAAGCTCACTTAAAAAATCCTCGTGGTGTTGGATAGCCCTGTTTTTCTTAATGGAAAATGTGTGTGTGTGTGTATGCACACACGTGTGTAACCACCCTTCAGCTTGCTGTAGCTTCTCCTTGGACACAGTTGCCCGATTTGTTGCAAAAGTGATTGCATCTCACCTGTCACACTCCGTACCTGTTAGAATCAGCCAGAGAAGGTCCCCGAAGCAGACGGGTCGATGGAGTCTAGTAGGAGAAGTGGCAGGTAGGAGCCGCCGTCTGCAGTGGTGAGCTGAAGTCTGAGTCCCGGGGAGACTTGTTGCATTGAAGCGGAAGGACCGAGGGAAAGCCAGCCCTCAAACGAAGATCAACGTGGGCAGACGCTCTGGAAGGGACAGGGGCGGTGGCAGGTATGTGCATGGGAGTGTGCTGTGGGGTTCAGAGACAGGAAGGGCTTCCGGAGAGGGAGGAGCTGTGCAAGCCATAGCTCATCCAGCTGATGGACGACCACGCTGATGATTTTGTTTCCAGTCGCTGTGATGCCTCTTCTGCTTTGCATAGGGATTCAACTTGCATCTGCCACTTCTGCAAGGAAGTGCTCATGACCCTCAGGGCCAGAAGGCAGCATCCGGGAAGCTCACATCTCACCTGTGACCACAGACAAACCACCGGGGCTTCTCCCTGGCAGCCCCCAAAGCACCCTCCTCTTGGGCCAGCCCTGGGGATGAATCACTGCACACCGTGAGACGTGCATGACTTCCAAAACTAGCTCCGACTGCATGCAAGAGAGGGATGTTGAAAGGAATGATCCAAAGATCATGGAACAGATCAGGGAAATACCGAGGGTGGAGTGGAGAAACCTCCCCGATTTCAGAAGGACCCCGCCTGTACCTTTCTTGTAGGGACAGAGAAAGATCACAGCCATCCATACTTTCAAGAACCCTTTGAAGACTTAAAGGAAAACTATTTTGATGATTCAATGGGCGGCGTTGGTCAAACACCATGGCTTCCTTGGTGGGGTACATCAAGGGCTTGTTGGGGATGTAGCACAGACAGCCCCAAAGCTGGGACCCAATGGGTCTTCCTTATAACTGTCCTTAGCCCTGTCTGCTTTGCTCATCTCCACCTGCCGGTCAACGCTCATTCCAGGACAGAGAAGAAACTGTTGACAGCCGTGTCAGGATTTATGGAGTTGGTAATGTGCACGAGGAGAAGGCAGGCAAACTCTCTCATACAAACCCTACAAATTTCTCCTTGCAGCCTGGCTCATTCTGGACTCCTTTTCTGGAATGTTCTACTCATGATTTCGAGTAGGACTTCTTGCAAAACCTGACCTACTGCAGGCATGCACGGACTGAGGACGTTTCAGTCACTGATACAGCACATACAATAGGGCGGCTCCATGACTTATGGGCTCGTACCCATTCTAGTTTGTGGACGCAGACGCCATGCTATTTATGGGATCACAAAGTTGCCTAACAATGCATTTTTTTTTTTCTCAGACAATACCCCTTCATGAAGCAATGCAAGACGACATTTGCTTGTAACTCTTCATTTTGTGTAGAAAGAAGCTTGCTAGCACCAATTTCCTTCAGCCCTACAGAGCGCATTTTTCATGGAATGCCTCTCTGGATCCAAAGAGGCTACACTGAGTTCTAAACTCTGCCAATTTGAAAATGCACAATTTATCTTCATGATGATGTGGGTTTTTTTTTTTTTCCAGCATTATCCCAAAGCTTCGAAGCTGATACAACCCAGGTATCTATTTCTATTGTAATAATAACCTGAAACGTCCTTGATCCATTGAAAGTCATAATTTCATCCCAAGATACGATGGAGCAATGCACTTCAGATAAGCGATGCCTGCCCTCCAAAGCCCAGCTGATGTGGAGCCAAGGTAGATCATTCTTCCGCAGAAAGAGTCTAGCATCTCAAAGGTCGTTCTGAACTTCTTGTCCGGATGCAGGATCTGCACACTTGGCCTTCAACTCCCTGGCGTGATTTATTGCCTACAGCAACAGTTTGCAAACTTGATTTCCTTTTCTCCAGTGGACTCCCTCAAAAGCAGGGGTTCCTTTGGCACAGAAATTCTACAAACTCAGTCTAAGGCTCTCCTCGTTTAGATGTAGCCTGCGGGTATGGGGAAGCGGAACCGGCAAGTCCAGCCTCCTTTTAAACAGACCAAGGTAACAGGGCGCACAGGTTAGCCCGATATTCCTCCCTCAGATACGCCAATAAAAGACAGACTGGGATAGACAGCTGCCGACTCTTTTGATAAAGATCCGCCAAATATTTACGCGGCTTGATGAGGTGACCCTTGAGCTGTGGACGGGTGTCGGAGCGTTTCCCAAAGGAGCCTGATTCATTGGATGCAGCCGGGCACCAACAGTCCCATTGGGCAAGAAGAAGGAAACCTACTTTCTCCCAAATTTCCCTTGTCCAAAGCAGTCTGTGTGCTGGGAGAACCTAACTTGGGTCCTCTGACGAGTTTTGATGGGACAGATGCGTGGCAGGAGGGAAGAGTGGAATTCTTCCCGTTTCCAAGCACCAGAGAGACGTCCCGGTGGGAGTCTGAGCAGTTGTATGCAGAGATGCTCCTGTTCGGATTGCTCTCCCCCTGATGGAAGTCATGTTGGCCTCTCCTGCAGGGACCACTCCATCATCTCTCTCTTCCACTCAATTCCCAGCCACTGGAAATACCAGGATGTAGGTAGCTCCACGTTCCTGCCGGGCGGGGCCAGGGGAAGATCCTGGATTCTCCCTGGACTTGGGAAGTGGGTCAACTGTTGGGACAGCACAGTGCTTGGATCCAAGTAACCCTGCCTTAACAATAGCCCCAAAGTGCAAGAAGAATAAGCCTGACTTATCCTTGCAGCCTGAGGAGGGGCTAGGGTAGCCTAGGCAGCAGCCCAGACAGAGGCGTACATGTGCCTTTTGCTGCAGGTGTTAAAAGTGAATCAACAAATGGGCCAAGGAATTGAACAGACACTTCTCAGAGGAGGACATACAGTCAATCAACAANGGGAGGGGGAGGGTGGAGGATGGGAAAGGCAGCGGAGCGCAACAGACACTAGGATGGCAATTTGTAAATCAATGGATGTGAAACTGATGTGATTCTGCTATCTGTGTATGGGGTGAGGGGGGAGTTCATAACCCACTTGAATCAAAGTGTGGAAATAAGGATATGTCAAGAAATTTGTAAATGTTTTGAACACCCACAAATAAAAAAATTTAAAAAAAAAAAAAAAAGTGAATGGGGCTCACACAAGCCAGTGGTCGGAGCCCGACTTCTGGGGTCACCTCTATGCAATTGGCTTTTATCTTTAATCTGCAAATTTGCACTTCAATCTCCTCCACTTCAACTAGTGAAAAGTGCCTGTAGCCGGTCCTCAGTCCTTAGAGAGGAGATTAGTTACTTCTGTGAGCCATTATTCAGGAGCACTCTCAGGACAAAGATGCTTGTCATGACAAGATTTTCAACACTTAGAAACATCGTCTTGTAAAATGATCAAAGTGGTCATGGCCAGACCCATCGCGTTACCTACTTGAGGAGCAATTTGTGTAAAGCCTCCCCAATAATTTTTCTTTCTTTTTTTTTTTTTTTTTGAGTCTGATAAATGTTGTGCACCAAGGCAGGGAAACCAATTTCTACACCTGAAGGAAATGCTGAGATTATGAAAATATAAATACAGAGTTAGCCTTCTCTGCTGGTAAGCCACATGGGTTCATTTCCTGGTAAAAATAATGACAATAATTAATTTGCTGGTAAGCCACATGGGCTCAATTCCTGTTAAAAAAAAAAAATAATAATAATAATAATAATAAAATAAAGGTAGGGTACCATTGATTTTCAAGGTACTATCAGAACCAACTACAGTCATGACCAAGAAAGCACCACACACCAGTGAATTCCTCTGGTGCTGATAGATCTGTCATTTCTTTTCTTTTTTTTTAGTGGGGAGTAGGTGCTAGGGATTGAACCCCAGGGGCACTCAACCCCTGAGCCCCGTCCCCAGCCCTATTTTGCATTT
The DNA here is from genome assembly GCF_001458135.2 of Marmota marmota marmota. Classification (NCBI taxonomy): domain Eukaryota; kingdom Metazoa; phylum Chordata; class Mammalia; order Rodentia; family Sciuridae; genus Marmota; species Marmota marmota. The sequence continues at coordinate 2,132,583 of NW_026000327.1, forward strand.
TATTTACAGACAGGGTCTCACCAAGTTGCTTAGGGCCTCGCCTTTGCTGAGGCTGGCTTTGAACTCTGGATCCTCCTGTCTCAGCCTCCTGAGCCTCTGGGATTACAGACGTGCACCACCGTGCCCAGGTCTTACTTTGAGAAGTTCCTACCTGTGACTTACTTTGTATTGGATGATACTAGAAATAAAGTTGGGGAAGTCCTTGGGGCTCTTCAGTTTGGGATATGCACACACAGAGAGATGCAAATTTATAGATGTTTGTTTCATGTTTAGAAAAAAACGATTCTTCATTATGCATGCTATAGAGAATCTGCAAGTCTATAAGGAAAAGAGTAAAACCATCCTAAACCCAGTTTCTGCATTTAACCCTTCCTAGCCTGTGGCTTGTTCAGTTCCAGACAGAGTCTAGGAGACTGGGATGCTTCTTTTAAGGAGCCGACTGTCACTTTGGGGACGAGGAATCCTAAAGGCAATTTCGAGCTACGCAACCAAGCATAGCGTCTGCAAAGGGTGAAATAAAGCCTTCAAAATATAAAGTCGGGAGCCCTTTTGCATGAATGAACCGTGCACACACCGTTGGTGGAGAGACCTTCCACCCATCCGTGAGAGTTTTTAAATTGCCCTGGCTCCGTCCTCTACACCAGGCATTGCAACATTTTAATTTTGAGTTTTAAGTCCAAGGATCCAGCGAATCGAACCTTTGGCATAACCGACACATGCAGGTTCCCATCCGTCCCTCCATCCCTGTCTCTCCCACTCCCTCTACCTTCCCACTCCCAGGAAACCCTGGTGCATTATTTTTCCGATGGTGTGAATTACCTTGCTTTAGCACAACTGGGGTTTTTCTTTTTTTTTTTTTTATTAAAAAAATAAACAATCCCCGCAATGAGACATCACATCTGCCGATTTTTTAGTTATGTTTTGATGGCTTTTCAGGACTAACACCTTCCCGCCACCCGTACATCACGAGCAAGCAGAATTAAACCCGCACCTGAGGGCCTTCCAAATCAAAGCCACCTTGGCTGGAACAGCACAGAATTCATCCGAGAAATGTTCCTTTGGAAAACATTTTTTCTCTCCCCCCCCCATCTGGATTTCCAATGGGCCTTCTAACAGGGAATCCAAGGCTCAGTCTTGGTCTCCATGACCCCTTGCTGGGATTGCTCCACAGGTCCCTGGGGTGGTTACATTTACCTTCTTCAATTTTGTCACTTTCTCATTCTTAATAATTTCTGATTTTTTTTTTTTTGGTACCAGGATTGAACCCAGGGTCACTCGACCCCTGAGCCCCGTCCCCAGCCCTATTTGGCATTTTATTGAGAGACAGGGTCTCCCTGAGTTGCTTAGGGCCTCCCTTTGGTGGAGGCTGGCTTTGAACTCACGATCCTCCTGCCTCAGCCTCCTGAGCCTCTGAGATGACAGGCGTGCACCACCCTGCCCAGCTCAATTTCTGAATTCCCCTCAAATCACGGTCCCGTGATTTAGACAAAAAGCCCAATGGAAACCTATGTCGTGCTGGTTTATAGCATTGAAAATATGACAATTATATGCCTTGATGTTATTGTACGTCCGTTGTGCAGTGTTTAAAATTTGAACCCTTCATGAATTCATTCAACAAATATTTGCTAAATACCACCACGCTTGGCACTCTATGCCAGATGCAAGGAATTCACCCCAAAATGGTGCATTAGATGCTTTTTTACATATATAATCTTATTATTGTTATAAATTATAACATTATTATTTGTTTTTCTCTTGGTTTATTCCACAAGCATGAATTGAACATCTCCTACTCTAGGACATTTAGGGTCCAGTTGTAAGCAAAAAAAAAAAAAATGTTATAAAAGTTGCCCAACAGATTTGACACAAATCCCTATAAACGATGATTACTAGAGATGGTCCCCCACGGTTTCTGCTAAAATAAGGTCTGTGGTGGTCATAGTATCAGAAAGGATAATTAATCACAACGGTGACGATCATGACCACAAAACTACCGGACAAGGATCTCTCAGTCTATGCAGATGTTGTAGGATAGCCTTTTACATCTTATTTCACAGTTTGCGCTTTGTTCTAATTAACAAATAAAACTTGTATACAGTTGCCCCTCAGCATCCATGTGGGATTGGTTCTAGGATTCCTTGCAGATTCCAACATTTGCAGAGGTTCAAGACATTATATAAAATGGTGCCGCATTTGCATATACCATATATAGGCTCCTATTTAAATCATTGTAGGTTAGTTATAATGTCTAATGCAATGCAAACGTTATGCAAAGGATTATTATACTATATTCTATGGGTAATAACAAGTAAAGGGTCTTCACATGTTAAGATGTAATATTCAGAAAATCACATTTTTGTCATGGAACCCATAAACGCAGAGGACTGACTATATATATATAAAGTAGAAGGCATGATGTTTCCAAATCCTTATGCATTGCAGAACGGCTAAAACAAGATAATCAACCTACGCATTACCTTTGCAGGTAATGAGAACACTTACAATCTAGTCTCCTTTTAATAATTTTTAAAATTTGCTTAATTAGTTATACATGACAGTAGAATGCACTTGGACACATCCTACATAAATGGAGTACGACTTGTCATTCTTCTGGTTGTACATGATGTAGAATCACACCAGCCGTGAAGTGATATATGCATACATGGTAATAATATTTCACTCCGCATAATATTCTAAACCTCCATGCATCTACCTGCAAATGCCATAATTTCATTCTTTGTGGCTGTGTAATATTCCATTGTGTATATGTACCACATTTTCTTTATCCATTCCTCTGTTGAAGGGCACCTGGTTGGTTCCATAGTTTACCCATTGTGAGTTGAGCTGCTATGAACATGGATGTGGCTGTGTCCCTGTAGTGGGCTCATTTTAAGTCCTTTGGGTATAAACCAAGGAGTGGGATGGCTGGGTCACATGGTGGTTCCATTCCTAGTTTTCGGAGGAATCTCCATCCTGCTTTCCAACGTGGTTGTACCCATTTGCATTCCCACCAGCAACGTAGGAGGGAGCCTTTTCCCCACATCCTCGCCAACATCTACTGCTGCTTCTATTCTTGGTGGTTGCCCTTCGGACTGGAGTGAGGTGGAGTCTTAGAGGTGCTTTGATTTCCATTTCTCCAGTTGCTAGAGACGTTGAGCACTTTTTCAGATTTTTGTAGATCTACTGTATTGCTCCTTCTGTGAAGTCCCGGCTCAGCTCCTTAGCCCATTTGTCGATTGAGTTATTTGTTGTTTTTTCTTTTCTTTCTTTTCTCCCACTCTGTGGGCTCTCTCTTCACCTTGTTGATTCTTTCAACAACAGTCACCAGCCGAGCAGCCCAACTCTTGCACTTATTACTTCTGCCCAACGGAAACCGTATCCTCTGGCCAACGCTAAATAGTTAAGACTGGTCCTTTCAATACCTTCACATGGTGCCTTCCTGGTACCTTTAGTGTGCACTTGATGTATACACCGGCTTCAGTGAGCAGCTAGTCCTGAAGGAAGAGCAGACAGGTGCAGAAAGAAATTTCTGAAAATCAGGTCCCTGCGCGTAGGGGTGAGGAAGGCCAGTGTGCACTTCCAATATCACCGCATCATTAACAAGAAGAACACCCAGGCGCCGTGGTGCACGCCTGTCATCCCAGCCACTCGGGAGGCTGAGGCAGGAGGCTCACGGTCAAAGCCAGCCTCCGCCAAAGTGAGGCCCTAAGCAACTCAGGGAGACCCTGTCTCTAAATAAAATGCAAAATAGGGCTGGGGATGGGGCTCAGGGGTTGAGTGCCCCCTGATTCTATGCCTGGTACCCACTCCCCACCCTCCAAATCTGCAGGCAACTCCGTCACCTTGGCCTGCAGTGGTCAGTTGTGATGGGAACTCCTTACAGATTTTATGGCCAGCGGGCTTTGCTTTAAATCACATTGTCTTCTGGAGTCTTGGAAACTCTGGTCTGAATTAAGGTCACAAAAAGTCCCCCTCTTCAGGGTGATCTGTGTTTTTATGGGCAGGGGGAGGTCTTAAGTTCCTAGGCTCACAGAATAGCTCCGAGATCAAAAGGTTGTTTTGCAAGGACAGTGACATCCTAGGGACTTAATCCCAAGCAGGGCCAGAATGGCCTGGGGGGGGGGGGAACTGCTTTGCATAACAAAGCCTGGGAGACCCCAGGGTGTGGGTGCAGTCTCCAGAGTTATCCCTTCCTGTCCCCAGTGCCCACAAATCTCTGCTGCCTGCCAGGTCTGCAGTGGCCAGGGTTCACGGTGACATCTTCATGACGCTGCGGTTAACAGTTTGCTCCGTTGCAATCCCCAGCTCCGCCCGGCCTCCTCTCCTCTCTCCCTCCTCCCCTCCCTCTGCGTTATGGGTCTGGTTCGCATTCGTTTTGTTTTTAAATGGGTGCATTAAACATAAAAGTGGAATTCATCCTGGTGGAGCCCCACATGCACACAGCATAATTGGGTCAATTTCCTTCTGCAGTTAGTTCACGTTTTATCACGCGGGCTACTCAATGGTGGGACAAAGTTAAATGAGGGTCTTTGCCATGCCTGCATGACTGGGTCTCTAATTAAGTTGCAACGACTGTCATGCAAGACCCTTGCAGCATGGTTACATCAGATTGTCCTCTAAAATGTATCTTCACGATTTTTTTTTTTTTTGATTGGGTATCAGGGATTGAACTCAGGGGCACTTGACCACTGAGCCCCGTCCCCAGCCCTATTTTGTGTTTTATTTAGCTACAGGGTCTCACTGAGTTGCTCAGGGCCTCACTTTGGCTGAGGCTGGCTCTGAACTCACGATCCTCCTGCCTCAGCCTCCCGAGCCGCTGGGATGACAGGCGTGCGCCACCACACGTGGTGGTGACGATTTCATTTTCATCACACAAATGAATAGGTGCCAAACACACTCACTTCAGTTATTGTTTGTGTATGTGTGTGTGTGTTTCAAAATTCCACTCAAGTCCTTTCTCTGAAAATGACATTTTCTCGGCTCAAGGGTGTGCAGGACAAGCTGAGAGAATCAGCAGCATATTTATTTTTCACAGAGGACAGAAAGAATCGAGGTCAAGTGCCTGGGACATTGGAAGGAAAGCCAGGCAACGCGTTTTCATCAACACATTTGAAAAATACCGGACTGTGTTTTACAATAATCGAGGGAAAGATGGGAGAACAGGGTCATACGTGTGAGAAGAATTCGTGAGACTGTATTTAATGTCACCCATACCGATATTTAGTGGCACACCAAACGGGTTTTCAGGTAAAGAATCACATGAGCCGGGCATGCGGTGCATGCCTGTCATCCCAGTGGCTCAGGAGGCTGAGGCAGGAGGATCGCAACTTGGAGGCCAGCCTCAGCAACTTACTGAGACCCTGCCTCTAAATAAAAAATAAAAAGGGCTTGGATGTGACTCCAAGTGGTTGAGCACCACTGAGTTCAATCCCCAGTACCAACACATACCCTTGCCCACGCACTCATTCTAAGGGACAATCAGTTGGTTTCACAATTGGAGGAGGAGGTGCTGCTAATATTCCAATATTCCAATATTCGGGAGGCTCAGTTCATTCTCATGAAAGACTTACTGTGCGCATCCACATCTTCCCGATTCTTTGCACTCCTGGGTCTTGCCTTTGGCCAGAGACATTATTGGGTCCGCATTTTGCATAAGACGGCCACCCAGCTGGATTTCAGACACTGGCCATCTTGCCCGCAAAAGCCCTCACTCTGCAGAAAGGGGACGTGTGCCCACGGGTTGGACAGTGGAGGCTGGATCATGAAGGTGATCCAGGTTACAACAAGATCCACGGCCCCCAAACTGCAAGAAATAAGCCCAGGTGTGAAGGGTAAGGTACTGGGCTCGGCTGCTCCTCCCTCTTCCCTCCACAGCCAGCCTCTCGACTCTCCAGCCTCTCTTCTCCAGCCTCCTGCCTCAGCCTCCGGCCACCTCTGTTCCCTAGGATCTGCAGGGAGATCGGGAAGCCACTTTCCCACTCTATCCCATGCCCCTGCCCCTGTGCCCGCCCCGGCTCCAGGCTGAGGCTCCGGTCCTTCCTCCTTCCCCACTCGCTGTGGATGTTGGTGCAATATTTAAGCATTAATCATGTAATGTTTGTCAAGTGTCTGAGGCTCCCGGGGAAAAGGCACTCTATTAACAGCCTTCATTATTCGTGTTTTCTCCGTTAAATTTCCATTAGGAGACGCAACAAGAAACGAGGAGCGGCCACCTGTCACGGAACTCAAGCGCTCACCTTCTGCAGGATCTTGTTGACTGAGGGACGGAGGCGCTTCCTAAGCCGCCCATGAAAACGATTTTTCAGAAATGAGCGCAACAGCTGTCACGTCTTGGCGCCACGTTCACACCTTGCTGGAAGCTGTGATTTCTAACAACCCGAAAAAGTGCATCACGGGCTCCAGGCCTGAAGGAGGGACAGCGCCGCCCTGACCCAGCCCAGTCTGCCCTGGCCTCAAGGCTGAGTATATTTCTGCTCCCGATTCCTGCTAATCTAATAGGTGTAAAAAGCATTTTTTTTTTTAAAGCACTCCATGCTAAGCAAGCACTCTCCCACTGAGCTACCTCCCCAGACTCCCACCTTTTCTTGGATACAGGATTGTACCAAGTTGCTGAGGCTGGCCTCCAACTTGCAATCCTCCAATCTCAGCCTCCTGAGTACCTGGGATTACAAGCATGCGTGACTGCACCCAGTTATATTTTATTTTCTTTGAATTTATCCATATTTGTCTTGACTTGCCTTTGTTTTTATTTGGAAGAGATCTCAGTTTAGAAAGGAAAGCATTTTAGCCAGACATATCATCGAAAATTCTTTTTTCTCCAAATTCTCATTTATTTGTCTTTGGATTGCTTATGGATTAGAGTATGCGTGCACACACACACACACACACACACACACGTGTGACCCAGAGTCCACAATTTGTAAGATACAAATTTACAATATATTTTATATTTGACTTCCAGGTGATTAAAGAGTCCTTTCTCCAATATAAAAATATCATCAATTTTCCACATTTTCACTTTATAAATAGAAGTTTAAATTACATACGATTTATTTTGGTGTAAATTGTCAAAAAGAAATTCAGCAGTGTTGTCTGTTCCAAACGGCTTTTATTTTGCCCCAACACTACTATTTTTTTTCTATTTGTCTGAAAATATGACATTAATTTAAATTTTCCTATTTGGCTGGACAGTTTCCCGACCTTCTACCCATTACAGCAATCTCTCGGTTACTACACCAATACCAAACCACTCAAATATCGTCTCCAAAATGCATTTTAGGGTCTAATAATACCGTCACAGAAATTGTACTGTTTTCCTTAAATGGTGTGGGATGGAAGCTACCCCAGTAATCCATGTAGCTGATATTTAGTACGAAAGCATCAGGCAGAAAACCTTTTGCAAAACAAAGCTATTCACATCACAGAACCCACTGTTCAGCATTAGAACCTTACAACTCTCGAAGGTAAGTGTCCTAGAGTTCATTACTAATTAAAATTAGCATGATATTCTCCAGTTCCATCCATTTACCTGCAAATGCCATAATTTCATTCTTCTTTATGGCTGAGTAATATTCCATTATATGATGTACCACAGTTTCTTTATCCATTCATCTGTTGAAGGACATCTAGTTGGCTCCATAGCTTGGCTATTGTGAATTGAGCTGCTATAAACATGGATGTGGCTGTGTCATGATTGTATGGTGATTTTAAATCCTTTGGATAGATATCGAGGAGTGATTCTTAAAATAGGTAACTGATAAATTCCTGTTGGGATCACTGCACTTTGCCTTTGGTGTGAAAAGCTGCTAGGCTAACGTCAAGAGGTCAAGGGTTGGTTTGTGTCTGAATACACTGACCACTTCAACGTCCAAAACCTGCTGACCCTATAAATATTGGGCCACATTTCCAAGCACAAGGAAAATAGAAAAGTGTGGATGATCGATGATAAATGTGTTTGACGACCGACTCGCGTGGACACACCTGGAGATGGTTGGCAAGTCTCATTCTTTCCATCTCCTTGATACAGAAAAGGATCTGAACACAGCGGCTGAGTGAGCTAAACCATGGCCCTAACCTCTGCAAAACAAAGTCTTTCATCTTTACGGGTCCTGAATTCAGGAAAAGAAATCCGTTCTCAGATGCAGAAATTGCCGATGCTCAGAACCACGAAAGGAGTTTGAGGCACGTTGGTGCCTCGCATCTTGAGGGAGTCAGATGATCCCAAAGAAAAACAGCAGGTTAGGTCCTGATCTCCCCAGATTAGAAGCTGGAGAGGAGAAAACGGAGATGTGGGCATCGAGCCTTGCAACATGCAGATTCTACACCCAATCCAGGGAAAACATGCTCCCACAAGAGGACTTCAAAAGGACATCCTGGATACCCCGTCTTTAAAATATGCTAACACTTCAGGTGGGGCACACCTGTCATCCCAGCAGCTCCGGAGGCTGAGGCAGGAGGATCGTGTCTCTGGCTACTTGCAGTATCTCCCTTGAAAACCATGAATGGAATCTGGGCCCCTCAAAGATGGCTCGGGGCAGAGAACCCTCTTCCACCTGACCCTGCTAAGTGGGTGGCCGCCATCTTGGATTTCCACCTGGAAGACAACGTCCATTCCAATCCTAATTCAGTTTTTTTGCCTGATGGCTTACAGTTGCTCCGTATGCTGAGACTAACTGGGCACGTCCAGGTACCAGAAAGTCCCTGGGTTTAACAGGAGGAACCCAGTAAGCGTCTGCTCCCTGGGGGGACTCTGTGTCTTGACAAAGTCCCCCCCCCTTTTTTTTCCCTGATAAATACCGAACAGAACTCTCGCCAAATCCCAGACCACACAAATGGACTTTCAAAGTGAAGTCATCACCCAATTTTTTTTTTGTAGAAAGCTTCCGATTCTTCTTTCCCCTCTGCTTTGTGAATTCACATTAAAGGGGCCACCTGCCTCCTTTTCAAGCACTTACATATATTGGATTTCAGTAACACTGCCTAGGTACTAAACATTCTGAGAAAGACGCCCTGCAGTTTATGAGAAATATCTGTGTATTAAAAGCACATATAGCAGGGTGCGGTGGTGCACGCCTGTCATCTCAGAGGCTCAGGAGGCTGAGGCAGGAGGATCGTGAGTTCAGAGCCAGCCTCCGCCAAAGTGAGGCCCTAAGCAACTCGGCGAGACTCTGTCTCTAAATAAAATATTTTAAAAAAGGACTGGGGGATGTGGCTCAGTGGTTAAGCACCCCTGGGTCCAATCCTTGACATGTAGACATTTCCCTTATATGGACACGTCGTGTGTGTTTGTGTGTGGTGTGTACGTGCGTATTTCCCTAGGTGTGTGTGAGTATGATCTGCTTTGTCTTTCCTTGCCTTTGACACTGCAGTAAGGATGTCGCACACCAGCCTGACGTCTGCAATTCAATAAAGTCCTCACTGAGCCGAGAAAGGTCCAGGCCAGGGGGGACAGGAAGATTGACGGTGGCGGGCTGGTGCAGTATGCAGACGGCCTTAAAGGATTAGTTGGATTCTATCTGCAGAGCCCAAAGCCGGCAGGGGACATGATCGCAGTCTACGAAACTCATAAAGGAACCGACTGGGATGAACACAGGCTTGTTCCCCAAATCCCCGTTTACCATGACGACCGGGAATCCCTCACATCTCGCAAGAGGGAGATCGAGGGCAGGCTCAGAAAGGGTAAGTCCACCCAACCGAGCGGGCAGTCAGGGCCTGATTGGCAGAGATCCTAACCTCGGACGTCACAGGTGTCCTGCAAGCCGAAAGGACATCCACTAAGTGCCAGAAAGATCCAGGCACGACGGTTCCTTCCATTCAGGGAACTCAAATAACGCCTAAAAATTTTAAAAGAGGCTAAAAAACGACGGAACCCCAAACGGATGACTTCCCATCAGAGACATTTCTAGATTGAGACTCTGGTTCACCATTGGCCTTGGACACCCCGCCCGCCACCCACCTGCAGCTCTGCAAACTGGCCCCTGCGCCGCGTCTGGCGCAAAATATTGTTTTCGGGTAGATTTATGCCGTGTGTCAGCCAAAGTGCTGCTTTTATGGGATTGCCCACGGAGAGGAACCCGTCGTAGATGCTGAGCGACTCAGAGAAGCCCGGGTGAACTACTAAGTTTAGACAGGATGGAGCCATCCACTGAAATTTTTAAATGGCCTCACTTTCCGGCGTCTCCTCCAGGCGCGAAATAGACCCACTTGGGTAAGATGGAGTGCGGGCCATTTCCCGGGGAATGGGGTGCATTCTGCTCCCCAGAGCAGGCACGTAAATCACCGGGGAGTCGGCCATCAGGTGCCCACATGCTTGCAGATTAAATCCAGTTGCTTTTAAAAATCAAAACTTGCAAGTAACGTGGCTTCCCGGTATTGCAAACCCAACGCCCTGATCCTCTCTAGGAAGGAAAGGGCACTTAAGACTCTGGAAACAATCCCGTTTTCCACCGGTGGCGCTCCACTGATTAAAAATTCATAAGGCACTAAGGTTTGGGCATTACGCAAGGCCATTTCTCAACAGAGTCGTGAACTTGTAGAAAACAGCTCTTCCGGATTCCTGACCACCGTCTGGCAAAAGTGACCCCCTCAAAAAAAAAAAAGGGGGTCACTGGAACAAACAGAGACTTTTATAAGACACGTGGATCTTGACGGAATCGCTCTCCGAGTAGGTGCTTATTCAGTCATTCCTGTCTTTGGGTTTTCGAGGAAAAACACTTTTGTCTGTTTGACTGCAGTGAACATCTGATGTGTGTGGTTTTCTTTTTTTTTTTTTTTTTTTCCCAAATTGCAGCACAGTACAAATATTCAAGGTACAAATATTACGTTTGCAGGATGCCGCTAGCAGAGCAGGATGACCTTCCAACGTCTGTGTACACTCTGCAGTGAAAGTAGGGGAGGAGGTTCTGCCCATGGTGGATCAGTTAGCATTTTGGAAAACCCCTTTTGGCCAAACACAGGGTCGCCTTTTAACTCTGCAGGTAGAAACAGACGCCTTTTCAATAACAAGATTTTTAGCCAACCCGCGGGAAACCCTTGATAACTACAGTGTTAAGGTAAACTTACACCAGACTCGAAATCCCCCCTCCATCCTCCCCTGATCTCCCTAGATTAATAGGACCAAATATTCAAGGTACAAATACCAGGTTTGCAGGATGCCTCTAGCAGAGCATGATGCAAGGATCAAAAAAAAAAAAAAAAAAAAAAAACCGGCTGCAGTTTACTCTGGATCCTTTTTGAGTCAAGACAAGCAACATCTGCAGACTGCTCCATTCTTTGAAAGATCGGGGGCCTATTGCTCTTTTATCCCGTAAGCAAAATGTCAGGGCTGGCTGCAAAATCATTTAGGAATAAATGTTATGGAAATGATGTCATCCAGATGCAAACAGAGGAATCATTGCGTTTCTTCCAGTTTTAGTAAAATCCAGGCAGCAGAAGATCCCCAATCGGAGGCCCCCACCCCGGCCCCACGGTGCCTGTAAAGCCACTTGCCTAAATGACACTAGAGTGTCCTCATTTAGAGCCTCTGAATTACAATTCCTGGCTTTATCGCAGATTTCATCTGGGCCCCTTCCAAATGGCTCTTCTGGCAGGGTTGTCTTCTGGGATGGAGTGAGATTCGGTTTAAAAATCATTACCTTAATCCTATCGGCCGCTTTGGTGGAGTGGGAGGGGTGGCTGGCTTTGCTTTCTGGCTCATTGTAAGAATCTCACTCCGGGGTTCAATGACCCCGGTGTCCCAAGGGGACCCGTGCATCACGGAATCGAGTTGAGGAGCACCCAAGTTTGAGATTGGGTTTTCTGCTCACGGGTTGAAACTCATCTGACCACCGTTAACTTTTCCGGAGCTGAACCCATCCCAAAGTCTAGCACTGGGCCTGGTTGGGAAAATAGGAGAAGCCGTTTATCGGGTGTGTTTTGAGTCTAGTTTGAGGTCATTGGGCCACCGGGTGGAACTATGCCCCCACACACACTGGGAAAAATAAAATACGACATCTCACACCATCAAATCGGTTGTGTCTGTATAACTGTGTCATGAGGCCACCCGGCCTCCAACTACGCATTGGAATGCCTTCTGATGTCTCCAAAATAGTTTCTGGCACCAAAGAAAACATTAAATAGATCTCACAATCTCCAAAGTAAAAAATTTCTGTGCATCCACAGAGGAAAAGCAACCGCAAACCTAACAAGACAGCACTCAGGATGCATGAAGAACTCCAACAGCCGACCTTCAAGCAATGACCTTATTCAAAGTGCACAAAGGCTCCAGGTGTGTGCCCAAAGATGGCGTAAGAATGGCCATCAAGCTGGTCAGTCTGTCTGTACCAGGCAGGGTGCTCTAGGGGAACAGAATCAACAGGAGGTACAATGATACAAAGGGGACTTATTAGGTGGCCTTAGGTGACCAGAAGCTGGAGAGTCCACCACGGCCGTCTGCAGGCTGGAGAGCTGGGAGAACCAGGAGCTGACCAGTCCAAGAGGGGTCAGTGGTCCTACCCAAGTCCAAGACCGAAGGCTTCTGGAAAGTTCCACTGGCAGAGTCCACCTTGGAAGAGTCTCATATCCTCAGATGGCGGCAGCAGCAATCAAGAACCTGGTCAAGAACCAGAGAGCTTACCTCTGCTGCTGATCCTTGTTCTTCCAATTCTTATCCCATCCAAGCCGCCATCCTATTGGAGGGTGCTGTCCACGCTTAGGGAGGGTCTCCACTGCAGTTGGCTACCCCACATGCCAATCATTCCTAGACACACCCTCATGGACACACCCATAAGCCCCTTAATCTGCAGCCTTTGTTTCATCCAATGGAGTTGACAACTGGAATTCACCATTACACTGTTCATTAGAGAAATGCAAATCAGAATCCCAACTGTCCTCTCTGTAAGGGTTGCTACTATTTTAAAAACCATCCCTCCCCCCCAAAACCCCAAAATATTTAAAATACCCAGAAAAATGACAATGTTAGAAAGGGGAACATTTCTGAATGATAGGTGAGGATGTAGGTCCCAGACTAGGAAAAATATGATGGACTTGCCTTCAAAAGTTAATATCAGGAGTATCCTATGATCTAAAAAAAATCCCATTTCTGGGCATTTATCCAAGACAATCAAAAGTAGGGTGGTGAAGAAGATGTTGTGGCTTCTATGTTCATAGTAGCCATATTCACCAAGTCCAAGAAATGGAAACTAACCAAGTATCTATCAAGAGATGAATAGATAAGCAAAATATGGCATGTGCATTTGGTGGAATATTATACAGCTCTAAAAAATAAGGGAATTCAGATACATGGTGCTGGGTTCATGGATCAATCCTGAGGATATTGATTATGCTAAACAAAATGAACCAATCACAAAAAAAGATGATGACTACATGATTACACTTTTACAAAGTACCTAGAGTAGTCAGATTCATAAAGCAGGGGTTTTGGGGGTCTGGAGGCAGAGAGAGAGGGGAATGGCTATTACAGATATACAGTATTATTGTTGCAAGATAAAAAGTAGTAGAGATAGGTGGCACAAAAGGGTTTGAGTGCACTTACAACCACTAAACTGGGCATTTTGAGACAATTAAGACGGGAAGTTTAAGGTTATGTATATTTTACCACAATTGGCATCTTTTTATTAATCCATTTGTGCTACTAGAGACGGAACCCAGGGGCACATTACTACCAAGCTACATCTCCAGCCCTTCTTAATTTTTATTCTGGAATCCTGAGTTGCTGGGATTACAGGTTGTGTGCCACCCCACCTGGCAAAATTTTTTAAATTGTGAAAATAATTTCTGGACACGCCAGACATGGTGATGTACACCTGTAATCCCAGTGGCTCTGGAGGCTGAGGCAGGAGGATGGAGAGTTCAAGGCCAGCCTCTGGAACTTGGCAAGGCCCTAAGAAGTTTAGCAAGACCATGTCTGTATAAATTTAAAAGTCTGGGGATGTGGCTCCAAGGTTAGTCACCTCTGGGTTCAATCCCTGGTATCTCTGAAAAAAGAAGAAGGAGGAGGAGGAAGAGGAGGAGGAGGAGGAGGAGGAGGAGGAGGAGGAGGAGGAGGGAGGAGGAGAGTTTGTAAATATCAAGGGAGATTTCTCATTTTTGTTGAAAGTCGCATGCAGAATATCTTATTCATCTGTCTGAAGTGTAAATTGGAATATTTTCATCAAAAATAATAATTGGATGGTTCCACGGTAGTTGGTCTCTTTTCCTGAAAGGTTTTCAAGCCAGGCAGAAGTGTCAGGGGCTGGCGGGACATGCCGGAAGCCGCCCTTGTTTGTCAGTCCTGCTTTGGAACACCACGGGTAGACTTCCTCTAATACCAACCTGCTAGGCACCAAAGTGCCACTTGCCAACCGTGGTTGTCAGCCTTCAATTAAAACCAGCATTAACATTCCATCTCGTCAAAGTGTTTTAACTGGGGATCGGAACGGAGGGGAAGGGACAGTTTGAGGCGTGGACGAATATTTCAGCTTCAGGGAGCTGATATTTTAAAAGGAGACTTGGTGGCAACATTATTTGGTGTTGTCAGCCAAGATATCAATCTGTGGTACCCATCTATGCGGATGGGTGAGTGGGTGGGTGGTGCATGGATGGATGGATGGATAGATAGATGGATGGATGGTTTCCCTAGATGAATAGATAGTTGGAGGGATGGGTATATGGATGGAGAGATAGATAGGTAGATAGATAGATGATAGATATAGATAGATGGATAGATAGATGATAGATGAGATGGATGGATAGATAAGACAGATGGATGGGTAGCTACATAGTATGGATAGATAAATAGATTAGATAGATAAGATAGATGAATAGATGGATAAATAGATTAGACTGATAAAATAGATTAGATAGATAAGATACTTAAGGTGGATAGATTAAATAAATAAGATAGATGGATAGATGCACAGGATGGATGGATAGATAGATAGATAGATAGATAGATAGACAGATAGATAGATACATAGATACATAGATTCAATAGGCGATTAGATGGATGGTTGAAAGAACTGGTAGATGCATAGATAGATTAGATAGATGGATAGATAGATAAGATGGATGGATGCATGGATAGATACATAGATACACAGGTGAGATGGATAGATAGCATGGATGGGTGGATGGATGGATGGATAGATGATAGATGGATAGATAGATATTCAATAGGCGATTAGATGGATGGTTGAAAGAACTGGTAGATGCACAGAGAGATAAGATAAATGGATAGATACATAGGGTAGATAGATAAGATGGATGGATGGATAGACACATAGATACACAGGTGAGATGGATAGATGGCATGGATGGGTGGATGGATGGATAGACGATAGACAGATGGATAGACAGATTAGATAGATAGGAAGGAAGGAAGCATTCTTAGGTATAACCCAGTGTTTGGAGAACCCGAGTTGATAGTCCTTCACCTACGTAGGATCAGATCTCTGGGGGCCGAAACCTTGGCTACAGAGACCAGACTGATAGTGCCTCATGCCCGGGTCTCTTCCTGGAGAGAGGATGTTGCTTTACTCCCTGGGAATGACTTTTGCTCTGTGAAGATTGGGACCAAGCCTTGTTTCCTAAGGTTTCTCGAATCCAGGGACCTTGGAGGAGCTGCGGTCCCCTCCGGTTACCCTCTGTCCTCCACCTCCAGCGTCCCCCCCAACGTCCAGGAGCGTACTGCCCCCTCCGGACCCCCGAGGACTGCTGCCTGATCCTGTCCGCAGGCTGTGGCTGCATCTGGCTATGCCTGAGCCTGGTCCGTCTTCCCAGACCCCTTCCCAAGGGAGACTCATAAATAAACATAAGCAGTAGCCTGGAGGGGGTCCTCCCGCCGGGAAGGAAGCCCTCTAAAATAATAGCTTCAGTGTGGGGGGGGCAGCTCAGCATCAAGGCCGAGGGCCTGTGGTCAGTCTAATGGACCGTGAAGGATTGCATTGAGGAAGGAAGGAATTTCCTCATCCGCCCTGACTGCTAAGATGGATTAAACCGCTTTCCCGAAAAGAAAACCATTTCTTTGCTTATTTGGAAAAAAAAAATCTGTTTGTTCTCCCCCAGTGGATAGTAATTAAAAACCATGCTCATGCAAGAGGGTCCACGGGAGAGGTGGGAATATTTTTCTGCCTGTATTTTGTATTATTTTCATGGAGCTAGCATGCCCAGAACTTCCAAGTTTCCTCCGATGATCTCTAGGTCATTGCTCGGGAGCCTTGCAGATAGTTCTTGATAGATATATTATCAGTCTGGATGCCAGAAACCATTAAGGTAAGACAAACCTCTCTCCACGGCGCTTATTGATATACATAATTCAGAGTGAACATGGCTCGGCTTCCAAGTAATAATGGTCCGCAGAAGAAAAGAGAGATTTTATCCAAGTGCCCCCGCAAAGAAAGGTGGTGAGTTTGGTAAGGAAAGTCTGACGGCTCATTCTGAATATTTCACACGGTGAGATTGGCAATATTATATCACAGAGCTCTGGGAGCAAAGGAAAAACCCTTCCCCCGGAATATCCGGAGATCTCTTTTGTCAATATACAATGTTGATTTTTATGGAAATAGTATAACTAGGGCTTGAAGGCCGTCATTTCCAAGGCTGTCTTTATGTTCAGAGAAAAAAAAACCCATCGTTCAGAAGAGGTAGATTCAAATTATAGGGTATCTGGTGAATGCACCTGTTGATATGCTCTATCAAAAATGACTGTAATAAACATATCATCTGACTCGGCAAAGTCTTTTTTATGTGTGAAGAGGCAGGAAGATGTAGCACACGATTCTCCAAGTTAAGAGCATCTTTATAATTACCCAAGACGGTCTCTCTCCCTCCTTCCTTCATTTATTTTCTGCTTAGCTCCAGAGATTTTATGTGACAGCGGGTGATTATTTTAAGTCACAATTTCATAAGTCTGAATCAAGATCACGCTTTCCCACAAACCTATCTGTATCTTCTGGCCACTTTTAAAATTAGATTTTTTTTTTCAAATATATTGGCATGTAGCAATTTCTTTATTTATTGGTGAGGGGGTGGGATCTGTGTGCATCTCCCAGATACTCAGGTAGCATTCGTTGTCCACAGCTGAATGACAATCCAACTGCTACACAACTGCTCTGCATATTTCCTCTTGGAGAGTTTCTGACGTGTGTTCAGATACACATTCCACTACTGTCTTTATCATTTTTTATTCCTTGCTGTCATTAAGTGCAGAGAGAAGAAATACACGATACACTAGGAGGATTGCTGCCGGCCCAGAGTGCTCGAAGGCTCTCCTCTCACAGTTAAGTGGTGGGGAGCTGCCCGGGGTTCTGACGGTGGACGGCTGTTCTGAATGTGCTCTAATTGGAAAGGGAGTAAAAATACCGTCACAATGTGAGACAGTAATTAACCCGCTGCTTGGTCATACAGAAAGTAAACACATCACATTGCATTTTCCATTTCTGCAAGCGTCTTTGCGTGTTGCTGGACTTTAATAACCGTATATGCCGGGGACCGTATAACAGTGCATTTAACAGGCAGAATTAATCCCAGTTACTTCCCTGATGATGGAGCGATTTTAAATTAGCTTAGTCCTTATTTGGGTGAGTCTGGTCATATGTATTTGAGCCACTCATAATTAATTACCTTAGGTTGTTTTTAGAATTTGGATCCCTTGACACTCCTCAGGGTGTGCCAGATCAGAAGCTATTGAAAATACTTAAAGTCTAGAAATCAACTTGGAATGGAACCACCGTTTGATTCAGCTGTCCCACTCCTTAACATATATCCAAACGATTTAAAATCAGCATTTTACAGGGACACAGCCACATCAATGTTCATAGCAGCTCAATTCACAATAGCTAAGCTATGGAGCCAACCTAGGTGCCTTCCAACAGATGAATGGATAAAGAAAATGTGGTACATATATACACAATGGAATATCACTCAGCCTTAAAGAAGAATGAAATGATGGCTTTTGCTGGTTAAATGGATGGAACTGAAGACTATCACATTAAGTGAAATAAGCCAGCCCCCCCAAAACCAAAGGCCAAATGTTCTCTCTGATATGCAGATTTCTCATCTCCTGGGAATACACATAAGTTCTGCTCTAGTACTGCAGACCCGACATGTTGGGAGAGGGGAAGAATTTCCGGTATGGCAGTTCCATAAACAGTTAATTCAGCCCTAGGGGGATACAGACCCACATAGTGGTTACTGAATATCAGAAATGAAGAGACAGGATCGCCTTATCACAGAAGGCAAAAATTGGGACCAGCTATCACACAACTTGGGGGAGTCGGCAACTCTATCCAACTTCTCATTGCAGCCGGACACATCTGTGACTGTTTGCAGCTTGCGCTTACCTACATCGGAAAACACATCAGAAAACCAAGCACCGTGTGTTCCGCTAGACACCCATTAGTGGAGAATCCAACCTCTCCTGCTTTGGTCCGTGTCCCCTGGGGCCATTCTATTAATTACGGACCACTCTGTCATCAGACAGAAGTGGAAATTAAAACGGCGATCATCGAATCGGGTGCGTTTAGTTATTTGAACATGATGTTTAGGCAGGTATTGAGATGGAAAGGATTTTAAACTATTGAATCCAATTAGATTTTAGAATAGGCAGAGATTTAGCTTACATTTATTCCCCCTGCTTGTGATTAGCATACCTACCAGAGTTGGGTTGGCACTCCAAGCAAAATGATCCTTCTTACCGTGCCTCTCGCTCGTTTGCCCGGCAAAGATGATATGGACCTGAGAACTTTTGCATTTTCTGTAGCTTTTAAATTATTCACATTTTTCTTGATTTTTTTTTTTTTTGGTTTAGTTAGCACATTCTAGCTTGCTTATTAGTCAGGAGAAGACAGAGAATGAAGGCTATCCCAGTCAAATAGAAGAACGAGACAGATCTTCGACTCCAACCCCCTTGCAAGCCGAGAGGAGGCTCTCTGTGGAGGCCCAGAGTGGATCCTGGAAGAATCACTTTTCTCCATCTGGAAGCTATTCGGCTGGCCTTCAAGGGTGAGAGGAAAGATAAGCCGTTGCTATCCCTGAATCATGGCCTGCAAACCACGTATGTCCTAAATCACAAAAGTCTCCCTGTCTCACAGTAGAAAATGCATTCTGAACAGTTATTTGTTATTATTAGACATTTATTGAAAACTAAATGCATTAATCTTGCAAAGGCGCCCAGAAACCCGAGAGACAAAAACATCTCTCAGGAAACAGCACAGAATTCATCTTGGCCTTTTGGAGATTTTAATCAGCTATGTGTGTTGCTTCTGCCTCAAGGGAGTTACAGATAAAGGAACAATTCGTTACTGTAAAATGTATCCTTTTTTTCCCCCATAACAGTGTTGGACAACGAGGCTGTGACAGTTTTTTCTAAGACATACCTGTCTTAAACATACAGGTCTCGAGGTAGATGCACTTAAAATCGTAAAAAGGCACACATGAAAAGAATTCATTACGGAAGAAGCAAGAAAGAGAAATTCCCAATTGGATAAAGAAAATACAGCTAGCCCAGTGCGGTGGCGCACGCCTGTCATCCCAGCGGCTCAGGAGGCTGAGGCAGGAGGATCTCGAGTTCAAGGCCAGCCTCAGCCAAAGTGAGGCCCTAAGCAACTCAGTGAGACTCTGTCTCTAAATAAAATACAAAATAGGGCTGGGGATGTGGCTCAGTGGTGGAGTGCCCCTGAGTTCAATCCCCTGTTTGCCCCCCAAAAAATATGGAAAGAAAAATATCATATATATATATATATATATATATATATATATATGAGACATTTTAAAAGCTAAACCATTTATATAATCATCAATACACAAAAAAGTTAGGTATAATGTTAAGGAAAGTTGGCCAAAACCTCTATACTGAATATGACCAAGTATTTCTGAGAGAAATTAACAAAGGTGTAAATTAACAGGATCGTTATCATTTTCATGGATGGTCAGGCTTGATATTTTAATGATATTAATTCTCTGCAAAATGCCCCATAGACTCAACGTTACACAAATATTAAACCACAGGGACTCATTTTTGTTGTTGTTGTTGTTGTACGAATTACCAAAGGGATTCTAAAATTGAGATGAAAACACCCAATAAAATTTTAAAAAGGAGTCTCTCTGGCACTTGAACCAAGGGCTGCCTGTCGACATTCAAGTGGAAATGTTGAGATTAGAGTCGGAAGGTATAATTGGGGACGCGCATCATCTAGTTGACGTTCAGAGGTGAGATGAGGTGAGACCATCAAGGTCGTGAATGTCGGTCAAGAAGGAAACCACCCAGACTTAAAATGGGGAGAGAAAAAATTGGAATAACTTGGAAAAAGTCTGGGAAAAACACGGAGCAGAAGGCAGAAAATGAACAGAGTCTGTTTTCTTGGGCACACTCGGATATCCATGGTATCAAACGGTATTAATAGAGCAGATAAAGTAAGCGTCAGGACTTGTGAATCGGATTTAAGAAAATGAAGGTCAACAGTCACCTTGAAGTTTAGTTGGGCTGTTGGTAGCAAAACCTACAAGAGAAGGAATTCAAGAACAATTAGTTTTTTAAATAAAAATATTGTAAATATTCATGCTTTACATTTTCATCTTGCAAAAACCATGTCTTCTAGAAAAGAAGAAGATGTATTCATGGGCACAACTGGAATGCATTTTCAATCCTAGAAACAAAGAATCGCAAAGCCAAAGTCATTTTTCCTCTAAATCTTTACGCAGCAGAGAAAAATATACCCGATGACTACGTGTCTCCAACTGGAATTCAGGACCCAGGATTCTGGTGGTCATGCCAAATAATAATAATAATAAGGGATAGAACTTGCTGTTTTGATATTTCCGTCGGAGGACTTCTGGCAGCCTATCAGAGAACTTTTGCTACAAAAAGTTTGAAGTAGTAGATGGACCAAGGCAGGCAAAAAAGAGACGAGGTCCCCCGGTCCTGAACGCTGACCGTCACTGTGGTAGGAGCAGTGTTGAGGCAGCCCGGAGTGAGCCCGGACCTGTCAGTTCTGATTTATAAGGTACAAGGCACTTGTGAGTCACCCTTGTCAGTCACCCGTGGAGCATACTAAGAGACGGGTGAACGGAATATTCCGATTCTCCTCTTCCTCTCCAAGGACGTCCGAGGCTTCAATGCTTCATGCCACCCTTGCATGACAATGAATTCAAGCCATACCTCCGACCAAGGTATGGATGGCTTTGCTGAGGGGCTCTTCTCTTGTGACACTAAAATCATGGAAGGGACCTGCAGTTTTGTGTCAGTTTATAAAAGACTGAAATATCTAATTGGTTTTCAGAGAGGAATCGATCATTGTAAACCCTGGTGTCAAGGCATTAGAAAAAGATTAATTGCAGGTGGTCCTGGCTTAGGGTGAAGATAACAGCCCCAGTGAGCCGGTCCCAGCAATTAATGAAAGAGCCAGCCGTAAGGTTTACATTAGTGTTCAAAGGTCGATTCATTACAAGGAGCGAGTGCATTCATTAGGAAAAGGGAATCTCCAAGGGGATTCTGTAACCACCCCCGGATCCTGCGAGTTCATAGCAGCCAGGACACTGGAGGAAGCTCATAAACAGGACCTGACACTCCGGCATTAATGGAGAGAGCTGCTCTTTGCAAACCCAAGTAGCAATTGCATTATCCTCCAGCTCTTGAAGTGGCTCTGAGAAGGCAAATGCATTGCTTTTCCTAGGGTCCCTGTCCACAGAAACTGCAGAGGACATTTAAATCCACGAGCAGATTTCCATTTCCAGTTCAGAAACAGAGAAGCAAGAGAGTATTTTTGCAAGAAAAAGCCCTCAACTGAGAAGAACCCGTGGTAACAGACATACAGCAGAGTGCAGATCATGGTATAGCTGCTACTAAACTCCAAGTGTGTGCCTTGACTCTTTTTTTCGGTTAAGGATATTCTTGTAACAAAATCCATGGTTGCCAACTCCAACACTCCGCTCACCATCCAAATTTCCCCTCTTATTTCCTTTGCAATCAAAGTCTCTTCAAAGCTAAACACTATATTTTAATTGCTGTCATGGATTTTTTTCATATTCTTGGAATGCATCCTGCATGAATCATAAAACCCTTCTGTGTAGATGCTTTTGTTCGACACAGTATCCGTGACATCCATTTGTCATCTTTCAGGAAGTGGTTTCTTTGTATTGTTATATAACTTCCCATTGTAAGAATATAAAACAGCCTCCATTACTTAATCATGGATGTTTGGGGACTTCCCGATGCTGAACAAAGGTTCTACAAACATCCTATTCATGACTTCGGGTGGGAAAGTACCTACCTAGTAGCAGAATTAGTGTCTTCTACAATAGGCATGTTTTCAGTCCTAATTCATAATGTTCAATATTTTTTTTTCACAATTTACATTCTCATCAGTGATGTGTGAAAGATGCTTCTAGTCTTTCCAACATTTGGCATATTTGAAAAAAAAATTTTATTCATTCTGATTGGTTAAAACACCATAACTGGATATTTGGTTTAATTGAGATGTTACAACACTTTTTGCACACCGTTCAGATTTATGAAATCGTGTTAACTGTGAATTTAACATCCTCACCTTGATACTACATAGTCAAGAGCTGATGCCTTACATTGGAAAACACTTTTGAGTTGTAGAGAAAGGAGTTTGCAAGGTCTACATTGCTTTTCTTTGGATGTAGTATGGCTAGGAGGTGATTTCATATTTTTCTCTCATGTTGCACATTATTGGACTTTTCTAAGCCTGGCTTGTTATTATCTTGTCTTGTTCCCATTCCTTTAGGGATTTGGGAAATGCTTATTTATTTGTGTGTGCATGCTTGTATGTGTGTGTTTATGTGTGTGTGCGTGCATGTGTGTGTGTATGTTAAACCCAGGGGCACTTTACCACTGAGCCACATCCCCAGTCCTTTTACCTTTTTATTTTGAGACAGGGTCTCGCTCAGATGCTTAGAGTTGAGCTAAGTCACTGAGGCTGGCCTCAAAATTGCAATCCTCCTGACTCAGCCTCCTGAGCTGCTAGGATTACAGGTGTGCACCACCGCACCCGCCTACATGTGGATATTCTTAATTTGTACGGCTCATCACTAAGGTTCTGTGCCTGATTCCTTTCTGTTCCTGCTCTGCCCAATCTCCCTCAATAATTTCAGCTGCTCTCGGGCCAAAAACATCACCAGGATACCTAGAAATTCCCAACTTCTGCATTGAAATCGGAAGCTGATGTCCCACCTCAGTTTAGCATTTGAATTGTCACGTGCAACTTTAGTTTTTTTTCTTCTTAATTAAATTGTTTTGACACCTTTTCCACCAGAATTGGGAAACTTTATTTCAAAAGTTATACCCTTAAGTTTTTGTATCTTTATCACAAGTTTTTGGAGCAAAATTGCTTGAAAAGTTTTTATGGGTCTCATTTTAAATTTTCAGTGATCAATTGTGCAAGGAATGACAGAGGTGGTTTATGTCAACGTTGCAACCCATTATAATTGGTTTCAGTGTCATGGGTGCGAAACTTCTAAAGCAACTCAACATGTTTTGGTACCTTAAAAATGTCTGTATACCGAGGGCCAATAATTCCACTTCTAGAAAGGAAAGAGAAATATGGGGAACCACTCATCTATCATTAGATTTGTTCCGTCAAACTATGATGCAAAAGTGTACAATTACAAAGCAACTCAGATATCAGAAGTCTTAGTAGGGCTCAATCAGCTTTATGGTATCTATATGATGAGATGATATGTATCCACTAAAAGTTTAGTTTTTGAAATAAAAAAAAATATTCACCAAAAAGCATGAAGGGAAGAAAGTCTGGTATTCAGTGTTAAGAGCATCCTCACCCTGGGGTCCCTAGATAAGAACTTGAAAAAGGAGAAAAGCCTATGAACATGGTAATGGGGTTTAATCTGGGTTTGATGGGATTAAATGGAATTAAATGTGGGCACCATCAGGTGTTAATCCCATCAAACTCAGATTTATTTCTTTATTTTTCTATCTTCTGAAGGTGTTAGGTTTTTTGTTTTGTTGGTTGGTTGGTACTGGGGATTGAGCCCAGGGGCGCCTAACCACCGAACCACATCTCCAACCCTTTTTTATTTTAAGACAGGATCTCACTAGGTGGCTTACAGTCTCCAGAGGTTGCTGAGGCTGGCCTCTAACTTGCAATCCTCCTGTCTCAGCCTCCTGAGCTGCTGGGATTATAGGTGTGCACCACTGTGTCCCCGACTGAAGGTGTTGGTTTTATCTCCCAGCACACTCGACACAATATGGGGAGTATTTGCAAATTAGTCATGTGGTACCAGGAAGAACTTTTAGGCTTCTTATAGAAAACATGAATATTATAGCACCAAAAGCAAGAGCATGCTGCAAAGGTGGGCAGAGATCATTTCTGAGTGATGTTTTGAACCTCTTGAACGTTTTCCCTTTTTGATTCAATCTTTTAATTTCTGTACAATGAGCAGGTGCCATGCTTAAATTTTACAAAACCTATGTGAACGTTTTTTGAAAATAAATTATTTAAAAAATGATGAATAGCTAGTGCTGTGGGAGTCCCGAATGTCTACCTAGTGACCTTGATTTAGGTGTGCTTAACCTGACAAAGGGCATTGGTGGCTTAGGCTGGTGACAATGCGGAATATGCATGTGGTCTCCTATGTCCCAAACAAACCCAATCACGTAATGCAACAGACAAGCCTAGTGTTTTTATGTATCCAAACCTTAGTGTATCTAAAATCACCACAGTGCTTTCCAGTTAAAATAATGCCTCTGAATGGCATTTTTGAAATGAACTAGAATATACACAAAAAGTTCCTAGTTATGTCCTGTGCTCACTGATGATTTTACACAGATTGGGGAAATCTTAATGCAATATTCAAATATAACATTCGCTCACTTTTTAATTCCTTCATTTAATGGTTCTTGAACACCTGCTGGTGTCCACATGCAGAATTACGAAGTGTTGGTCTTCATCCATGTTTATCTCGTGATAGAGACAGGAATTCATTAAAAATAACCAAACACAAGCAGGGCACGGTGGTTCACGCCTGTAATCCCAGCAGCTCAGGAGGCTGAGGCAGGAGGATGGTGAGGTCAGAGCCAGCCTCAGCCAAAGCGAGGCCCTAAGCAACTCAGTGAGACCCTGTATACACTGCACCTCTACGATCATTCAAAGGTAACCCAAGGAGCTCATTGATTTTCAGACTTTAAATTAGACGAGGAAATGGATCTCTAGAAGTTTCTCCCAACATTTCAAATGGCACCATTCGGCTTAATGCATGCTTTTAGTGTCCGCCGACTCTTGAGAGCCTCGTGCAGAATGAAGAAATGGACACTCGTGGGCAATTTAAACGCTCCAGGTTGCTGATTGGGTCCCAGCAACACTGTCTTACAAGTGCCACTTTTCTCGGGGCAGCCATTGGGACAATGATTTCTCAACGCCATCTGCCTCCAACACCTGAAGTCACCCACGCTGGGCTTTTTCATCAGGAAAATGCAAAACGAAAAAGACAGCAAGCCATGGCTTCTCCCTGGAAGGTTCTGCCGGCGCCACCGGTCACCGAGCCGGTGCTAGATGACTGTCACCTGCCACCGCGGCTCATTTGGGCAAAAGATTTCCTGGCCGGTTGGTTTAATCTGTGTTAACTCAGCAGCTTACGGGAAGAAATGTGTGGCGTGTTTTATGACAGCAGCCGGCAGCCCTCACTGGGAATTCCCTTGAAATCCAAGAGCAGAGAATCCAGACAGCCCTTCCCCTAGCTGATCACCTGCAAAAATCAGACGCGTGCACAGAAGATAAAGACCCTCATATTGAACCTACTACAGGTTGGATTGGAAGAAGAGAGACTCAGAGTCCCCGACTCAAGGTAGATTGGTTCCGGAACCCTGGTGAGCCCCCCCCCCCCCCACACCGGGGAGCAGGTCTCTTCCAGGGGACCGGCTCCTGAATCTGTCTTGATTAGGCAGTTTTGCTGCTACAGCCTGAATTTACTGTACCTGGCTTCTATTTCCCCCAGACTAGACTATGAGGACTCCACATCAGCAATGCTGTGTTCTATTACGATTTTATTTGAGATTTAATGCTGAACTACCTTGTTGCATGCAAAGAAGTTGGTTGCACAAAGTCCAAATATCAAATAAAAAAAGGAAATAATCCTAAGCAAGTCGTCTCATTAAGCTCCCACCCAGTTCCTAATGGATATTTAGGAAAACACATAACCTTTTTTGGAGCGTGTGACTGCACTTTAGAAAGAATTGAGAGGATAGAATCCCTGTTCTCCACCTGTGTAACTGCTGCATGAAACAGCACTCTTTTTTTATTATTTATTGTTTTTGGTACCGGGGATTGAACTCAGGGGCACTCGACCCCTGAGCCCCATCCCCAGCCCTATTTTGTATTTTATTGAGAGACAGGGTCTCTCTCACTGAGTTGCTTAGGGCCTCGCTTTGGCTGAGGCTGGCTTTGAACTCACCATCCTCCTGCCTCAGCCTCCCCAGCCGCTGGGATGACAGGCATGCGCCTCTGCTCCTGGCAGAACAGCACTCTTGATGAAACAATTTTTTTCTTTATAAATTGCAGATAAAAAATACTTCTTGAAAAGCTAAAAGAAAATGCCAAACTTCCTCTGGAGATCCACTTACATGATGCAATACTCAACTGATCTCCGGGTCTGTAAAGTTATTCTGAAACCCACTAAACCAGAGGCGAGCAAACTATTGTGCAAAGCTGGGCTCCAGCCAGTCTTTATAAAGTTTTATTGGAATGTGGCCACACCCATTCATTTACTTATTTTTCCATCTTACTTTTGGTTGTTCTTATCTTCTGCGATTTTAGCTGCAACACAGATCGTATAACACTTCCAAATATTTACTGTTAATTTTTTTTAAAAAAAAAATTGTAGTTGTAGATGGACAGAATGCCTTCATTTTATTCGTTTACTTTTATGTGGTGCTAAGGATCGAACCCAGTGCCTCACGCATGCTAGGCAAGCGCTCTGCCACTGAGCTACAGCCCCAGCCCAACTGTCATTTATTTTTTTTAAAGAAAAGTTTTGTGTACACCTGAACTAGACACATCTTCTCGTTTATGGATTGAAAATGGAAGTCTACATAGATTCCGGGACCCTGACTTGCAAAAAGTAGGTGAAATTCAAATTTTACTGCCCATAATTATAGTTTTATGGAAACACAGGCACACCTATTGTGTGCTGTGTAGGAATTGTGTGTATGGGACTTTTGTGCTACATGGCAGGGTTGAATGTCTGTGACAGAGAGAACCTGTCTGGATGCCCCCAATTTTTACTATAAAGCCCCATACAGAAAAAGCTGGGGTCCTCTTATGTATATACATAAGGAGCACTGGCCAGGCACAGTGGTGCACACCTGTAATCCCAGTGAATCAGGAGGCCAAAGCAGGAGGATCGCAAGTTCAAGGCCAGCCTCAGCAACTTAGTGAGGCCCTAAGCAACACAGCGAAACCCTGTCTCTAAATAAAATATAAAAATGGCTGGGGACATGGCTCAGGGGTTAAGTACCCCTGGGTTCAATCCCCAGTACCAAAAAAAAAAAAAAAAAAA
>NW_026000327.1:2160095-2166708 GCF_001458135.2 Marmota marmota marmota
AAAAAAAAAAAAAAAAAAAAAAAAAAAAAAAAAAAAAAAGCACTAGTCTCCAAGGTCTGAAGAGTTGTGTGTTTCCCAGCAGCTTGGCCCGCGTGGAGAAGAGATAACAGGAGTTGGTCATTCTCCACGGGAAATGGGGCTTCGGCACACAGCAGTAGTCCAAAAGCTGTGAGTTTCCGACTTTGCATCCTTCTGCAAATTTCTAGTTGAGACAGGCTCCCAAAAGAACGATTTCTCTTCACACACTCCAGGGCCATTGTGCAAGAACCTCATCTGGTAGTAACGGACCCTGTGGGTGTAGGGTAAGGGCTTCGTGCTGCTGATGGAAATGCCAGGAACTGAGCCCAACAGGAAGAGGTCGATGAAGGACGTCTGTGGATGGGAGGTGGTTCCCAAGGAGACATCCTGACATCCGCCCTTTGTTTTCTAACAAGCCTTGCAGAATAACTGAGAGCAATTCAAAGCCGTGGTGCTGACCCGCGACCCGGGAGTGTCAGTCCGTTTCCACGATGTCCGTGTCGCCCAGGGAAACAGAACCATCAGGAGATACCCATCTTTTTCTCTGCGGTCCTCTGTCTCCACCTGAGTCTCCATCTCTAGCCAGCTACTTTGGAAAAGTTGCAGTATGATTCTGCAACCTGTACACTCAGAAAAATGAGGAATTATATCCCATCTGATTCAAACGTATGATATGTCAAGGTCATCACAATGTGTAACTAATTAAAAAAAAAATTTAAAGAAATAAATAAAAAGTCAAATAAAAAATGAAAATATAGGCTTTAAAAAATTTTTTATATGCAAACAAAATCTCTTCTACTAAAAATAAAAGAAGGCAAAAATAAAATAAAGACATATACATTTTTTTAAAAAGATGCAGAAGATACATATATCCATGCAAAACATTTCAAAGCTGATGTGAGCTTTGGTTCCACTCAGGAAAAGACGATGGGAGATATTTTTGGAAGACGACTTTGGGACTATATGGCCGAATCCTACAGGGGCCACGCCTACCAAAAGTGGGCGAGTGTGCAAGAAGGAATGGAATTGGATACGGTATATAGGAAGCGTAAAAATATGCACAACAATGTGACATTGAATATATCAATTGTGGTAAAGTATAAAGAATACGAAGAGCATAATAAACACCAAATTCAGTACATCAGTCACTTCCATAGGGACGGGGTGGAAGAAATTGGTGCAAGAAATTAAACTAAATAGAATTTTTTTACTCGCCAAATTGGTTTTGGCGTAGAGAGGTATATGTCACATTCAGAGCTATTTCATTAAATATTCTGATTATAACTTTAAAAAATATGCACAAAAGTAATAGTTCCAATAAAATAAACTCCTAGATATTCCTCTAATGCATTCCAACATTGTGAGAAGGTTGCCTCATGTGCTTCAACTATGTAGTTCTTTTTTACTTCTAGAGCATATTTTTAAAGCAAAATATGGATATATATATGCATATTTGTAAAACCAACATACACAAGGCATATATATAATATATATATTATATTTATATATCTATAATCTACCTATATGAGTGTATGTGTGTGTATATATATATTTTTCTGCATAATTGAGCCAATTTTTTCACAATACTTGTATATATATATATATATATATATATATATATGCATATATATCCAATTAAGGTAAGGAGTGTGAGGGAATACCATAAGGAATTGACTCACACCAGTCTCGGAGGCAGACAAGTCCAAAATTTACCAAGTGTAGACCAACTCCCAGTTCAAGTCTGCATGCTGACTTGAGTCAAGGCTGGATGCTTGAATGACAGCCCAAGCCCCCCCGTTCGAATTCTGTCTTCCTGGGGGTACATCAACCTTCTCGTCCATTCACACCTTCAACTGATGAGGTGAGGTCCACCCATGTCGCTGCGACCGGCAGTTTGACCAGATTTACTGATTTAGATGTTAATATCATCCAAGAGCCCCCCACTGGGACATATTCCAGCAAAGTATCTGGTCACCTTGTGGCCCAGTCCAGTTGTTACAAAATGATCCACTTCAGGAGCAACTAAGGATTCCACAACTCCAGTGACACAAGAGAGATTGACATTAAACTCAGCAATTCAACAATTCAAATGACGGACTACACGGAGGCCTGGAGGTCATTAATTGTGTTACTGGCCAAAGCCCATGGAGCAAATAGACCTATTCTACCTTGGAACGTATTTTATCTTCTCTCTAAGCTTAAGGAGAATCTCAACTCACATTTTATTTAGGTGATGAGCTGCCTAATCCGTATCTCGAGGTAGAAAACGTAAATTCTGTAACAAGCTGTGGCAGGTGGCCATAAGATCACTTCAAACACTAATTTTGCCATCTTCGTATTTTCACTTTTTTCTCGGTTCACGCATCTAGACGGGGTTTTTGAAATATTGATGCTTTTATTACTTGTTCTTGTTTTCTTAACTTCCTCCTATCTGTGCCTTCATCTGTATTTGACTAGACACCACTAGGGGAAATTCTGAATCTGATGACTTCAAGGTTTCACTTGCTTTGCTGATGCCTGATCACCTCCTTCCACTTACGAGCCAAGAGCAACGTACGAGGTTGCATTCAGGATGAGAACCCCAAAAGATTCCCACAAAGGAAAGTGGGAGAATTTTTGATCTCAGGGCGTGAAGGGGTGTTGCCGGGGAGCTCCTGCCTTTAGGGAGATGCACCATGAAGCCTCCTCTGCCTGGGCCCCGGGCAACCAACCCAGCCATTCTTTTCCCTGAGTATAGAGAGCACCTAATTTTTAATGCCTACCTAAGGGAGAATGTGGGTTAATTTTATGATACCTAGATAAATAAATAGATCCTGATTGATATGGAGGTGCATACAGGCAAACATTCGTGTAGAAATCGTGGCCCAGCCAAGTTGTCACAAAAGGATGCCACCAAGGTCACTTCCTTATGGGAGGTCAGACAGGCAGGGACCCACCTGTTCAGTCGTCCACAGATGGAGAGCCGTGGAACTGTCTGGCTCGACTGTCAATCATTCATACACCCATCCCTCCCACGCTCTAGAATAACAGGAGGGAATTGCCAAATGGCATCCAGAGAGGCTGCATCTCCAGATTATAATCAAGCCCGCATGACGGAAGCCAGCTTCCAGCAAAAAACCTCCGAGCCCGCAGACATCCTGGTTCTCTTTGCTCGAGCTCAACAGAAATCTGTTAAGTGGTTCATCCTGGAACATTGAGCATGGAGGATTATAGTCCAGTTCACCAATTTGTCGTCTCCATCATGTTATTCTCACCTCAAGAGGACAAAAAGAAAAAAAAAAAAAAAAACTGGGTCAACATTTACCCATCCTTCATTTTTAAATATGTCTCCTGGTGAGCAGAATGACCCAAGGGGCATCAGCAAATATGCTTTGTGAGATATCATTTGTCTGAGTTTGAATTCATTTTTAAAAGCTGTGCCCTGGCTGGGTGCAGTGGTGCACGTCTGTCATCCCAGCGGCTCGGGAGGCCGAGGCAGGAGGATGGTGAGGTCAAAGCCAGCCTCCGCCAAATCGAGGCCCTCAGCAACTCAGGGAGACCCTGTCTCTCAATAAAATGCAAAATAGGGCTGGGGACGGGGCTCAGGGGTCGAGGGCTTCTGAGTTCAACCCCCAGTACCCCCCCTCCAAAAAAAAGCAAGCCCTGTCTTTGTGTCCTTAATTAGCAAAAGCTTCAATCCCTCCCCACACTATTAGTTTCAACCTTTAAATTTTGAAGGCCATATTTTTGTGTAGACAGTGAAAGAAGGACTGGATTTGGAGTCCTGGATTCTCTTTCTCAACTTCCCACCTGCTTTCAGCAACGAAAAGAAGTTTTTTTTCGTATTCCCCTTTTTAACCCCCAAAGATGCCTCTGGAATACTTTTTGTTTTTTCCCCAGCATTTTCTGCAAGCCTGAGTTTCACTGTTGTTAACTTTGCTTCATTACAACCCCTCTGCTGCACATTTTTTTAAATGTTCTTTAAATTGTTAGTGTCAACAGGGAACATCTTGCAATGCCACATGCTGTCCCCGAACACCAGACTTCCATCACTCCTGTCAGCATAAAACATTCTGCAATTGGTCCCTCCTTAATAATAAAAAATGCCAGCGACTGTTCCGTAGTAGTTCTTCCCTTTAGAGCAAAATCGGTATGTCTTTTTTTTATTATTATTAAAATGATTTTTAACTTTTTACGGTGGAGATTGTCAAACATACAAAATGCCAACAGAATGGAATAATGATTCTCCATCAGTCCATTACCTGACCTCAAAAATCATCTATGTTCTTTCAATTGCATCGTTGATAACCTACAGGGTTCCAGGTAGCCCTCTGCACCTGTGGGTTCCACAGGTACTGATTCAGCCAACTTTGGGTCAAAAAGAGTAGGACAGCCAGGGACAGGGGTGCACACCTGTCATCCCAGCAGCTCGGGAGGCTGAGGCAGGAGGATCGTGAGTTCAAAGCCAGCCTCTGCCAAAGTGAGGCCCTAAGCAACTCAGGGAGACCCTGTCTCTAAATAAAATACAAAATAGGGCTGGGGACGGGGGCTCAGTGATCAAGTGCCCCTGGGTCCAATCCCCGGTATCCCCTCCCTCCAAAAAAAATAGTGGGACAAAAATGTCTCTGTACTGAACCTATAAAAATAGACTTTTCCATTCCATTACTTTATTCTATAAACAACACCTTGGAACGACTGTTTATATCACGTTCACATGGTTTGGGGGTATTGTAAGTCATCAAGAGATGATTCATAGTTAACGAGAGAATGAATGTTCATTGGTTCTATGCAGATTCCGCACCGTTTTATCTAAAGGAACCTAAAGCCAGCTCATGTACTCTCCCAGCACGCATTTGGGGTGGCTTCCAGTTTTCTGCAGCTGAACATACAATTGCTATGAACATGCTTGTGCAGTCTCCGTGCCCGGATACAGTCCTGGGAGTGGAATTTATGGGTCAAAAGGTTGGCACATAAACAATATATATAATCATCAGTGTTATTATGACTGCCCTTTCCTAAGTAAGATAGCAGCATATTATAGAAAGACCGCTGGCCTTCGCTCTTCCACATAATACCTTTCTGGAGATTTTTGCATGTGAGTACTGACAGCACTTTTTGGTCTCTTTTATAACCACAGGGTATTTCTTCATCAGAAGGTACTCTGGTCTATTGCCCCCACATGTATTTTTAAAGATTTTCCCCACCCTGACATTTAGGAGAGTGATTTTTTTTTTTTTTTTATGATGGTGTTATCAGAGCCACACTTTGTTTTTAGTATTTCTGCTCAGAGGATCCTAATCAGGTAAGTTCTAAAGTGTGAGGTTGACGTTGCTGAACTTGGGTCATCATAAGATCTGTGATGGTTCGGGTAGGAGGCGTCCCCCTACTGTGTGAGAAAATGCAAGAAATTTCAGAGGTGAAATGATTGGGTGACGAGAGCCTTAACCTAATCAGCAGATTAATCCACTTGAATGAATCAACTGGGCGGTAACTAATCACTGGATTAATCCACTTGGATGGACTCACGGGGTGGAGACTGCAGGCAGGTGGGGTGTGGCTGGAGGAGGGGGTCCCTGGGCTGTGCCTTTGGGGTCTCTGTCCTGTCCCTGGTGAGCAGAGCTCTCTCTGCTCCCTGGTGCCCTGTCCTGAGCTGCTCTCCTCCTCCGGGCCCTGCCGCCATCTTGTTCTGCTCCCCTTGGGCCAGAGCCATGGAGTCGGCCAACCATAGACTGGACCTTGGACACCATTGAGCCCAAATAGACTTTTCTTCCTCTAATCTGTTCTTCTTAGGCTTTTGGTCACTGCAATGGAACTGATGTACCTGGCCTCTGAAATGGGGCAGCGTCTCCCAGCGGATCTCACTGGACAACTCAGACACAATGGATGAGCAGTGGGGTTCCTTGGCTCCAACCCAGAGCTCAGTCCTGCAGCACCCCTTGGGGATGCGGAGGAAGCTTTCCCTCGCACCCCTGCCTTCTCCCCAGCCTCAGTGAGAGCTCCGGAGCTTGGTTCTTCTTTTCCTGACGTTACCCAGCCTCAGCATGACCTTGAGGAGATCTCCAGCCTCTGTGCTCCTCTCCGCCGTCTGTTGTTTGAATCAGGCTCAGCATTTTACGGCCTCCTTAGGAGTCATTTTCCCCGCTGACCTCTCTCAAGTGTCTCCCCACTGAGAAAAGAGTGAAAAAATTATCCAAGTCCCAGCTGCAGAGGTGTGAGGCATCCCTCTGCATCTGCCAACATTTTCAATATTAAGCGATACGAAGAATACATTTGTGTATTTGGGGTAGTGCACATCCCTGGGATAGAGGAGCACACACGCGTGGCTTCGTTCAATACCAGCATGAATTGTTTTTTTCTTTTTTTCTTTTTTTTTATTGGTTGTTCAAAACATGACAAAGCTCATGACATATCATCTTCCATACATTTGATTCAAGTGGGTTATGAACTCCCATTTTTTACCCCAAATACAAGTTGCAGAATCACATCGGTTACTCATCCACATTTTTACATCATGCCATATTAGTGACTGTTGTATTCTGCTACCTTTCCTACCCCCTACTATCCCCCCTCCCCTTCCCTCTCATCTTCCCTCTCTGCCCCATCTGCTGTTGTTTAA
>NW_026000327.1:2167062-2230495 GCF_001458135.2 Marmota marmota marmota
GACCTGAACAGACACTTCTCAGAGGAGGACATACAATCAATCAACAAGTACATGAAAAAATGCTCACCATCTCTAGCAGTCAGAGAAATGCAAATCAAAACCACCCTAAGATACCATCTCACTCCAGTAAGATTGGCAGCCATTATGAAGTCAAGCAACAACAAGTGCTGGCGAGGATGTGGGGAAAAGGGTACACTTGTACATTGCTGGTGGGACTGCAAACTGGTGCGGCCAATATGGAAAGCAGTATGGAGATTTCTAGGAAAGCTGGGAATGGAGCCACCATTTGACCCAGCTATCGCCCTTCTCGGTCTATTCCCTGAGGACCAGCATGAATTTTAAAAGACAGACTTCTCCTGGCCTCGTTCCCCACCTCTTTTTGGTTGCACGACTTCTGCGTGTGGCTGAGGCTGGCTGCCCCTACCTGGTTCCAACGCCCACATTTCCATGATCCCAATAGGCTCCCCTCGTAATGACACCCCGAAACCTGATGGGCCACACCCAAGTCTCTGTCGGCAGGAGCCAGCAGAGGCCGAGATTTCCCTTGGAATTCCATCAAGAGCTGGAGAATTGGGACCGTTTTTTTAATTTAAGTTCGGTGCCGCGAGTGTGAGCGCGGGAATAAGAGGCTATTCTCAAGTCAGTGGGAAACAAGACTTAAAACCCACTGTCTCGCGGCGTCGTGTGGCGGGGGACGAGTGGCCGTCCCACTGTTTTCCCATTTATTTAATCATTGGAAGGTGGGGGTCCTGATTGAGCTGAAACAAAGGAATACGTTCTCCAGCCGAGATGGATTAAACTCTGTCTTATTTTTTTCCCCCCAAAATGTGCAAATAAATGACTGGGACCATTTGATTTGCATGGATTAGGAGACGTCGGAGTAAAGCACTTGACTGACAACACCATGTACCGGATAAATCCCCTCCAGGTGGATGTGCTTTTCATAGGTTGTTAAAATTATTAGAGTGCTTTTTGCTAGTTCTGGGGAAAAAAAAAATCCTATATTGGCTTCCCCAGCATAAAAGCCAAGAATAAGGTCAGCAGGTCCTTCCTATGGTCCTGTGCGGTGTCCTCCCCATATGCATGGGTTCTTCCACAAGTATTTATTGACCACCCCCTACCTTTCAGGCTGTTTATAGTCATGGACGCCACCCGAGACCTGGAAGACACCCTTCGAGAGTCACAACCATGAAATTCCATGCGTAAGGACGAAAGGCAAGTTGAACTGATATGAAGCTAAGAACGGGCACCTGCTAATGCAACCCACTGCACGTCGCAGAGCAGGGTGGGGAAGATGGAGAGGAGACCCCAGGTAGGGGGTAACCTGGACCACCTTTAAGCACCGCCTGAGATTGGTGGGACCTCATGCTTCCCACCCAAATTCAGGCTGGTCCACCTCACTCTGCAGTTTTTAGTTGGGATGGTCCCTAAGGAGACCCCCATGGATAACAAGGGGCCCACACGCCCACGTTTGGTTTACTTGTTTGCTTGTTATTATTTTTATCTTCTGTATTTGCCCATGTCCTTCATCCTTATAAGAACAGTAGCTGCACATCACAGAGGTCCCCCCCCCCAAAAAATAGCAACTTAGTAACCCATCAAGGACTCACAAATACCCACAGTCCTTTTCATTTTTCACTTAGAGACAGGGTCTGGCTAAGTTGCTTAGGGCCTCGCTAAGTTGCTGAGACTGGCCTCCAACGTGTGATCCTCGTGCCTCAGCCTCCCGAGCCTCTGGCATTACAGGTGTGCAACCTCTGCACCCGGCTAGTTCTGTGTCTCTTTAAAGGGCTTTGCTCAAGCCACAGGGATCTTCTTGGAAAAGACAAACCACTTCAACTGATGCAGATAAATAGCCTCAGGGAGAATGGAGAGCAGCCTATGACAGAAGCAGCCCTGTGGCTGGGCTTTGATACTGGGTCCAGGAGATTTTGCTAGCAGAGAATCTCCCTTGCATAATTCCAAAGACTTGCAACACCAACATCCCACAATGTCCTGCAAAGAACTCGGTGGGTTTCAACCTCTCCGCCAGCATTTGACCTGTGCCAAATGCCTCAGTGTTATAATTCCCCCCACCACCTCTTCCTCGATCCCTATAGAAAGGAGGTCATTCCGGATAAAAATCCATCCCATTATTGAAT
Source organism: Marmota marmota marmota (assembly GCF_001458135.2). Lineage (NCBI taxonomy): Eukaryota > Metazoa > Chordata > Mammalia > Rodentia > Sciuridae > Marmota > Marmota marmota. The sequence goes on from NW_026000327.1 coordinate 2,169,204, forward strand.
GTATTTTCAAACTCCATATATGCACATGTCCCTTTCCTTATCCATCCCTTTCACCATGCACACGTACACAGATGCCCCTTCCCCCCAGGGAAATGCAGACCCTATTTATAGCCCTGCTGCGTGGCCATGTGCTGAGGGTGGATCCTGAGCTCCACACTCAGAAATGACATGTGCAGAACAAGGACACAGACGTCAAGATAATCAGAAAGGAGAAATCCAGACAGCGACAAGAGAAACCCTCTGGATGCTTCCCATTTAACCCTTTGCGTGCCAAAGACTGTTACTGAATATACAAAGTCTAATCCATGGTGCTTGCCTTTTGGTAAGGGACAACAGTTGATGATCCTAATAAATAGATAAATTAGACGTGGAAAATAAAGCAGGGTGAAGAGGCAGGCTTTGGGCTCACTTACGCTCTTGAGACTTAGGAAGAAGTGGGGACTGGAGATGTAGCTTAGAGGCAGACCGCTTGCCTAATACACGAGGCCCCGGTTCAATCTCGAGTAACACAAACAGGGAAAGAAGAGATTTAGCAAATATTTCTAATGTGTCTGTGTGTGTATCTTTTTTTTTTTTTTTTTTTTTTTTGGTACCAGGGATTGAACTCAGGAGCCCTCAACCCCTGAGCCCCCTCCCCAGCCCTATTTTGTATTTTATTTAGAGACAGGGTCCCCCTGAGTTGCTTGGGGCCTTGCTTTTGCGGAGGCTGGCCTTCAACTCACGATCCTGCTGCCTCAGCCTCCTGAGCCGCTGGGATGACAGTGTGCGCCCCTGCCCCCGGCTCCTGTGTGTGTAATTTTTTATTATCCTCCCACTGTTTACCTTTAGTCTTAAGTAGAGGAGCACTTAAACCACTCTGTGAAGAGAATCAGGTGTGGCCTGATTCCAGGGTACCATGCCTTAGTCAAGACCGTTCCTCGGGTACGTGGTGCCTGTGGAGCAGCCGAGAAGGCAAGAGTCAGACTGGGTGGTTTAAAGAAATCTTCTCTCTGTTTGAACGACTTCGTATTTTTTTCATTAAGAATTTAAATGTCCCCGTAGGACTTTTAAGTTTTAATGAAAATACATTTTCTTTTAAAAAAAATATGAAACTAAGCTTGAGAAGAGAAAAGAAACGCTGTTGGGGTAAGACGTGCTTCCACTGGAGGCCACTGGGCACGTGTAACTGCAGAAGGGGGCTTTTGATCTTCATGCTTTTGTAATCTGTTTGGATTTAAGTAGCCAGAGGCGGCCCGTGGCTTCGGTGTCAGCCAGCCCAGGTCCACGAATCTTCCTGCCACTTTGGGCGTGCGAGGGCTTGTCTCCGGTGTCCAGCGCCCTTCCGGTGCCTGCTGTGTCTTTCATAAGGCAGCTGCAGACACACCCGCTGTGCTCTGACACTGTGCACGCCACCTATTTAATGGAGGAGAGAGTATTGGTCAAGCCTAGGCCACGCCTAAGCGGGACAGCCTCCGAGGGGAGCCTGTGTCCTGCTTTGTACCACACCCAGGGTCCGTCCCTCTTGGTGGCATCAAGCAACGTGGGTCTCTTCCTGTCTTTTCTCCACGTGCATTGAGCCAGATACCTTTAAAATGACATGCTTTCTCCCTGATTCATCAACTGGGTAATAAAATCCCCATAAAGGAAGGAATATGGGGTCAGGAAGGAGAGTCGGGTGAGACAGACGTCATGACATTTTGGTGTATTGACGACTGCATGACCAGTGTGACACCATGCACCGTCAGAGCAATGAGAAATCATGCCCCGTCCACATACGAGACATCAAAGGGGCATAAGTGCATTCTACTGTCACGTTGAACTAATTAAAGCAATTTTTTTTTTAAAAAAGGAGACTTAAATAGCCAGTTGCGGTCTTTACTGTATCAACTGAACCGTGTCAGATCAGAGGGAAAAATAAACAAAAGAGATTTCGAAGAAGCGTCGGATTAATCAAAGCTCCCCCCACGTGCAAAGCTGATGTGTTTTAACTCGACGTGTTTGGTCTCGTCTGTGACATAATCGAAGTCAGCCTCTTTCTGGCCAAGAGTTAAATGGCAGATTGCCCTGCCAGCCCTCACACGTCCAAAGTGCATCCAGAAGGTGCGACGGGGGAGGAAAGGTGATCATCTTGGGAAGCATCCTCAGAAAACCCAGTGCAGGTTGGAGAAGCAGAAGATCATGGCTTATTTCGTAGCAACGAAAGAGCCCAGAGTTTAACATTTCAAAGTAAATACGCTCTGTGCCCCCAGATGCTCCACGGCAGACCTCCCACCCAGCGTATCCGACAGGGATCATGTGTTTTTCTCCTGGGATCCCAAACTCCTCCTATTGACTACAGCTTGGGTTTTTCTCTCAAGAATTTAAGGGTGTACAGCAAGGAGCTGGTGCAATTGTTGTTGTTGTTTTTTTTTTTTTTTCTCAGAAAATAATCCCACGAAGGAGAACAACACTTAATGGTCTTGAGCCCAGAAATAGATGTTCTAGGAGGGCAGCGTTGCCGGCCCAGGACGGAGGTGGAAAATCATGGTGCAAGGATTCTCTTTTAAGCCTCGATGACATGTGGGCTCTTAATGGGTGTTTCTTTAAGGGCCATGAGACTGTTGTGCCCCCTGATGATGAGCAAGACGTAGATTTGGAATAGGTGGTTGATTTGGAAATGGGTTAAAAAAAAAAAAAAACAGATTGAAATTCAGGATTTGTGGATTCTGAGCATTTAATATATATATTTTTTTCTTTCTGCTTCATAAAGATGCTGATATTCTATCATGCAATTGTATAACTATCTCCCTGTGTTAGGGTGTGTAAGTGAAGCTGTGTTTCCAATCATTAAAAGGGACCCTAATAAATATATTTGCAGCTCATCATCTATTCAGTATTGTAGTATACTTAGTATACAAGGCTGGCCAAGACTATTTTGCATTTAAATGTTTGTAAAAACCTTTTCATAGTAAAGAAAAGGAAATCAGTTTATACGAAGAAACTGAAGAAAATAAAGAAGCCCGCTCCCGATTTTTTTCCTCTTACACATACAATACGATTTCCAAATGGAGTTTCCATTTTCGAAACACATTTAAGCACCTGGGATTTATTTTCTTGATGATTTGAGAGGTTAGAGTGGGGATGAGATTTTTCTCATAAATAACCAAAGCCTCTTTCACAGTAATAAAGGTCCCCTCTGAGTTTTTTTTTTTTAATGAGTCACATATTAAACCAATTTTCCCTAATGCAACCAGCACTATTATTTTTTTTTCTTAGAAGAGTATTATTCATGAACAAAGGACACCATCCGATTCCAAGAAAAACCAAGATCTCCAGGGAGAATGAAGGATCGTCCATTTGAATGTGTTGAATGGTAAAGAAAACACAAAAGCAAAAATTGATGTGACTCAAGTTCCAGTCTTACCAGGGAACCAGACAGCAGGTGAGTCTCTCTTTCCTGGGCTGCCATCTTGGATACTGGGGTCCATTGGAACTTGGAGATGAGGGGTGGAGTTGAGGGCAAAGGGCACCTTCCACGTTGAACTCCTGCAATTTTTAGCGGGTATTAAAACACTAGAAACCAATAAAATCCTTCAGGTCCTTTCCAAATCCACTGTATCAAGATGATGTCAGCTTCCACTCTTTATTGGGTGGAAGATGATTAAATCTCAGAAAGGATCATGGTGTATTCTTTCAGATGGCTGACTCCATCTTTCCCTCCATTGGGTCTGAACAACATTAAGAAACAAGAAATGTAGCGGACGATACACAAAATTCGACATTAGATTCCAAAGCCACAAGCCGATTGTCTATGGTAGAGGTGTTCATGAGGAGAACTAGGCGAGAGGAGACAGGAACTTCTCGCAGTAGCCATCACTCAGTCATCGTGGCAACCAAGATCCGTGATTGACAGCCCGTCTTTCCATTGATCCTCGAATTCTGCTGAAATGTCCACGCAGAAGCATTTGAAGACATCATGAAGACATCAGGCACATCTTTTTTTTCCTTCTTCTTCTTCTTCTTTTTTAAGTGTGAATCTTAAATAAGCAGCCGTTGAGGATGATTCGAACGGATGCTCAGGAGTGAATCTCTTAACTCGCACATCATCTCTGAATTTTAATGCCATCCTCCGTGGTGGGTTCCTGGGTTAAATGACTTTGTTCTGACTGACTGGGATTCCTGTTCTCTGCAAGTTCCAGAAGCAGGATGTGACTTATGACAATGCGGCTCTAATTGAGACATCGCCAAGGACACATCGGAGCTACTCGTGAACAGAATGGTTTTCCAACAGTGCTCCCAGGGTGGGAGGCAGGGAGGGACGAGGGGAGGGCGGGGAGGCTCGGTGCTTAATCTCTCTTACATCCTGGCCATTTTCTACGGAGATTTCTGTGCAGAGTAAAACCTCAAAGGATGTTGCAGAAGCACCTTCTGGTTATTCTCTGAGCAGAGAGTCTGATTATAGGATTCCAAAATAGAGGGTGCAAAAAATATTGCCTTCCACTTTGCTCTCTCTCCCTCAAATAAAACAGGATGATGAAGTCAGGAGGGGTCTCAGGATGATCAGGTGAGGAATTTGCAGGCCTGGTTTCCCGACGGGTCCCTCTGCTGACTTTTGAGATGGGTTTAGCAACATCTGTCCCAGATTCCTTTGCAAAAAGGTTTTCAAGACCAGATGAGATACGAATTCTGAAAATGCTTTATAATCTGAAAATGACTGTCGATGGGACAGCGTGATCCAAGCAAAAATCCCAAAGAGTAGCCAATAAATAATTCCTTTCCCCAAAACTGAATCCTATTTTCATGTTTTTGTATATGGAATAAATTTTTTTTTTACATATTTTCATGGTTAGAGTGCAGTCATTTTCTCAGAGTCATTTACAACAGAGGAAACATTCTGAGAGCCCTGCGTGTGTGTTTCTGTGACCTCTGAAATTAATGGCACTTGGTGACGCTTGGCCTGGAACCATTATTTGCACAGATTCCAATTCCATGTTAGGTGAGCACCCTGCCCCCCGGGTTTTCCTAGACACAGGATCCGTGGCATGGAATGGGAAAGATTTTTTTCCATGTGCTCATTTTTCTCTCCCTAGTAATATTCTCACTTTTTCAACATTTGGGACTTCTTACACTCAGGCTGCTGCAAAAACCCACACACAATTGCAAAATATGGGAAAAATTGCCAGCGTGGGTCTACTTTGCCCCAAACAGGAGTCCTGACACGGGCCCCAGCAGAAGTATAACAGCTATGAAGGTGTAAAAGGTCACTGAAGGATGCCGACAGCGTCATTTAACCTTCCGTGTTTTTCTAGATTACGGGGGTTAGGCTGAGTTGTCAAGAAGCAGCCGAGAGCATTTAGAACTGGCAAGATAAGAAATGATACCCACCATTGAGAGCCACCTGGAAGCCCCATGACTCTTGGAAGACATCTCCTGGCGCTGCCGGAAAACTTCCTGTACCTTGGAATGTCGTCAAGAAAATACGCATTTTGAAAACCTTACTTGGAGGATTTGCTGAAATTGCATACTTTAAGAAATCAATAGTGAGAACATTCACTTTTGATAAATGTGAATATCACCTTCCTCTTGGGTGATAATGGAGGAAAAAAAATATCTCATGTTCATTCATCCCTTTAATAAATACGGTTAAGTATTTTCTGCACGAGTGTCAATGACCCGTGAGCTAGAAATGTACGAGTGCGCGAAACAGAGAAAACCCTCCTGAAAATTCATGCAAAGTTTGACCTTGTGAGGAGTCATGTGTTACAGTGCCAGAAAAATTTTTTTTGAAAGAGCAACATTGATTATGATGGATTGCCTTGTTATTGCAACCATATACCATCTATGAACATTATGGTTTCACCTGAAGATCCTTCTCTCCTACTATACAGAATCCCGACACCTTCAGAGGGCTATAAGACAGCCTGCCCTCCATACCCAAGGGTCCTGCATGTTTAGATTGTACCAATGGAAGACCAAAATGTTTCAGTGCACGAATAGATACAGACTCAGCACTTTTATCTTCTTTTTTAAGAATGGCACCACTGGATGGCTAGAAATCCCACCTTGACCTCCTCTCTCTCTCTCTCTCTCTCTCTCTCTCTCTCAGAACTGGAGATTGAACTCTGGGGTACTCAACCCCTGAGCCCCATCCACAGCCCTATTTTGCATTTTATTTAGAGACAGGGTCTCCCTGAGTTGCTTAGGGCCTCACTTTTGTTGAGGCTGGCTTTGAACTCGCGATCCTCCTGCCTCAGCTTCCCGAGCCCCTGGGATGAGCTAAAGAAACTTCCTTCGCCCACCTCTGCATACCGACCTGTGTGCACACGCTCATACCATCTTCAAACCACGCATTGCACACGTACCTGCTGTAGGCAGACAAAGGATGACGTAGCAGGCGTGTGAGTCTGTGCCGTTAGCAAACGGTGAGACTTTAAACAGCACTTTGACCTCTCTGGGTTTCTGTTACTCATCTGAAAGACCAAACCAACAAGCTCTTGCATCCCAATATCAGTCTCAGGTAACACGATCCATTAGAGTTTAAGCAGGAGGAAATGCACCAAGTAGATTCCGAACTGTTGGTGCAGTATTTCCCCAGGACCTGGGGCAGAATTGGCCCCACAAGGAGTTACTCAATCGCTTTTTTTCCTGACTGTGAGCCTCCAAGGAAATGTCTATTTCTTGCCCGTCCAAGATCCAAGCTAGTAGAATAAAAACTCAGCCTCTGACTTCTACCGGTTGCCTGTTATTTGCAGAGAGAAGGCGCACAATGAAGAGACATCACTCCGACGCTTTCAAGATTTTCAGGAGCCCCCACGGGCAAGTACTTGTGAGCATTGCAAAGTAACTATCCGTCTCTCACCGCCATCGCCTTCAAGGTGGTAGATTTCAAGATGAACAATGGATGCACTTTTCCTGGTGGGAACTTTCCGTGAGAAATGATTGGCTGGCAAGAGGGTGATGAATGACTCTTATTTCTGTCTCTCCTGGAGAAATGACATGTCCTGGGGAAGTTGGTGGATTTGGCATCTGACCTTGAGAGAAAACTGATGGAAGGATAGTTAGAAACTTAATTGCACCTCGGGCCAACGAAGAGACCCTCCGAAATGCGTAGGGATTTCTAAGACAGAGAGGGTTTTGAGATGTCTACCTCGTCGATGTGAAGACACAGAGGGGAGATTTTGTGTTTTAAGAAACTCTCCCATCTTACCCAATCTCTCCAGGGTCCTGTAGCTCCGTGCTCATGAAACTTCTGCTCTAGGTGAAGACTGTTCCGCTTTAGCCACTTTAACCGCAGACCGCACCAGTCTCTATTGCCCTGCACCGGGCCCTGGCATTCAGTGACGCCTCCTGCCCCGATCCTGCAGGTGCCGCATCTGTGACCCTAAGTGTTCTGACGCAAGACCTCTTTGGAGTTCAGATGAGACTGTTTGGGGCTGGACCACCCTTGGTTGTGGCGAAGGGGAGGGTGGGTGTCCTGTGCACTGTAGGGCACTGACCCGCATCTCCAGCCTCACCCCCAGGATCCCAGCGCCCTCCTCCACGTGGTAACCCCCCAAACTGAGACAGGCACCGCTAAAGGTCCCCCTGGGGGCGGTGGGAGCCAGGGGGACCCTGCCCCGTCCTGTCTGGCTATTTTTTTTCTAGCTTTAACACCCCAATTTGGTATCACATCCTGAAAATAGAGAACTAGTCAGAGATTCTTTGTGTGTTTCTTGTTTCAAAACCATCACCCAAAAAAATAAAAATAAAAAAATCACAGCATTCTCCCTTTCAAGACCTTTCCCGTAAAATGATGGAGATGGAGCGGGTTCCTCAGTCGGCTTCCCGGGCGCCCTGTGGAAGGTCGATGGGGACAATCACCTTGTCAGGGCTCCGTGCACACTGGCAGGGCGGGCAGGCAGCCATGCCGTCCCACCATCTGCCGGCAGCTAATTCACACCACGTCCTCCTGGGCACCTTCTCTGCCGCATCCAGCCAATGCCTCTTCTCATTTTTTATGATCATTTTTTTTTTTCAAGAAGGATGCAACTCACTCAAACGTCAGCAGACACTTTCCCGGAGCACCATCAGCGACAATGGTAATTCCATTCCCAGTGACACTGCCACACGTCTTGTCCGGGGACCCAGTCGCTTCTCTCTTAAATGCTCACGCAGCCTCCTACGATTCGCGAGTCCATAATCCGTCGGGCCATCACAGACGTCTTTGACCCAGGATGGGACGCTTTTCCTTCTGGGTCCTGGCTGGAGTCGGCCGTGTCCTTTAGGAAACCCGTTTGGGTCGTCCTAAACACGGCGTCCAGGGGGACAACACGATGTTTTCCCGTTTGCACGGCTTCCCGCGGGCCAGACAGAATCAGCCTTGTTGGCCCACAACGTGGCTGCTCTGCCTTCAAGATCCACCCCCAGCTCCACCTAGAGAAACACTCGGCACCGTCTGGGGAGCCCTGGAGAGTCTGTCCACGAGGACGTCTGTGTCTTGCCCTTGTTAGGAAACCATTTGCAAAGCTGTTGGGAAGCCAAGCATCTGTCCTTTGCAATCAGTTCTTAAAGACTCCCACCCTCCCACCATCCTGTGCCGCCATATGCCTGAAGTCCAGTGTGTCCCAGGGAGAGGGCACGAGACTGGAAGAGAGACCAAGTGGCCATCAAATGCCTGGGGAAGGCCAGTCCTGCCTTAGGACGTGGTCTAGGGCTGAGGCGGGAGGATCGCGAGTTCAGCCTCCGCCAAAGCGAGGCCCTCAGCAACTCAGGGAGACCCTGTCTCTAAATAAAATACAAAATAGGGCTGGGGACGGGGCTCAGGGGTCGAGTGCCCCAGGGTTCAATGCCCAGTACCCCTACCCCCCCCCAAAAGAAACTGGTACCAAAAAAAACTCAAGGAAAGGCCACTCTAAATCGCATCTCCAGGAAAGTCAACCAGGCACAGAAAGATGAATGTTGACTATTCTGCGTGTTTCCTCATGTCACTCAAATGCAGACTCTGAAATTCAGAGTCATACAAGAAGAGGGTAGAATAGGAGTCCCTTCGTCACCAGCGGGACAGGGACGGGAAGAATAGAGACGTCGTTGAACAGGTCCCCAGGCTCAGCCAGGAGGGAGACATTCTAGCAGGGTGACAGAGTTTGCAACAAATGATCATCTATTTCAAACTAACTGGGGAAAAGAGTTCAACGTTCCCAAACACGAAGGGATGATAAGTGTTTGAAGAAAATGCTAACGACCGCGATTGACCATTACCCACCGAATGCCGCAGGGGATGACCACACTGCACCCCATTAGCCCATGCACAATCACATGCTCGTTAAACTTAGAAATTATACACTCTATAGGCAACAGATTCCCATGTTCGAATAAGTCTGGCCAATGGGGAAAGAGATCTCATCAGCCATCTGAGTCCGTGACTTTGGGTAAACACGTGAAGGCTACTCACTAGACATCGTGGAGACTCTGCTCCTGTGGTAGGTGATTACTGCTGAGTCCTGCATTTGGCACTCTCTCGGAGGGTGGTCGTGATTTCTGACCCTTGGGGCACATTTATAACGTGCAAGGCATGCCACGTTTGCCCACGATTGGATCCTTAGAACAACCCCTAGTGAGTGTGTTCCTTTCGCCAGATGAGAAAAGAGACCTGCAGAGACAGGGAAGAGTGGTCAGCACTTGTGAGAGGTGGCTCCGGGGTCCGGCTAGGTCATCTCCGGCCGGCTCCTGAGACGCTCTGCCACAGGCTAGGGGCAGGGGTGACCGCGAGCAATTCACCTCCGCAGCCCACACCTGGGTGCGTCTGCAATGTGTCGTTATCAGCCCAAAGTTCTGTTTGTTTAATCAACGCGTCGATTCTTTTTCCTTGAGGCTCTTGAACAAGCAGAAACCTGTGTCCCTGAGCTAGAAATAGAAGACACGCCACGAATGTTTGGGGAACGAGTGAATCCATTTCCGCCATCTCCTATCCGACCCCCAACAACGAGGTCTGGATCTTTAACAGAAGGAATGGAACTTCGTTTCCTACTTAATCTCATTTTCTGAAAAGATAAGTTCGTCCTTTGACAGCTATTCTTTGTGGATCTATCTGCAGATTGTGGAGGTCTGGATATGCACACAGGTGTCCCGATATTGGTGTATCCGTGCTGTTTCTGCCAGTTCCGGACAATTCAGCCACAAGGTGACTCCGACTTTGTGGATTCGAGGGGGTGCCTGTTGCACTCAGAGAGATCTAGAGTTGCTGGTGGACACTGCGTAGCTCATGTCTATTTTTCTGCTCCCTCAGGGCAGGGAGCACGTCCACTCTCCACTTGGTTTTGCAACCTGGGCCACGATGCCTAAAATAACAGCACAGGTGTGTGTGTGTGTGTATCAGTGTGCAAGAGTGTGCACGCATGCATACACACATACCTGCATAGCTAAGGACGTCCTCATCTCTACCGGTTGGTTTATCACTGAGAATAGTGCCGGGCATGGGAGAGGGCCCAACGTACGCATGGAAAGAATCACTCTTTTTCTGATCAGGGTAAATGCTCAGTATATATCTCTACATGTAGGAAGATGTGAAAAATGGGACTCTATGTACCACCAGATACGCAAGATCGTGCTCTATATGGTCTGCTATGAACTGAAATGCATTCTGCTGTCCTGCGTAACAAATTAAAATAAATAAAAAAATATCATGCATCTCAATTATGGAGCTAAATTCTGCACGGAAGGAAAGTGCTCAGTAAATAAAAACTCATTTGCTACACCCTATCCCCTGGCCCTGTCCCCAGGCCCCATGAACAATATTCCATCAGAATGGTGTCCATCAGCTCTGCCTTCTCTAAACCTCATCATAGACATGGTCTCCAGGGCACATGATCACCCCTCGTTTGCGCCACGTTGGGGTCTTGGCTCTGGTTACTCTGTAAGCACTTTACGGATTGGGAGTAAGTGCTTTTACACACCACTAACCCTGCTTCCAAAACAACGTGTTGGTGCTGTAGAATTGTCACGTGGTCTCTAAGCATATCCATTTATTTTTAAAATCAAAAAAACCTAGAATGCAAAATGAAGCACCATGAGTTACCATAGTTATGCACCCGCCCCCCCACCCCCCGCCCCATTTCTGGTCGATACATAAAGCTTGGCCTTAGAATGGTATTGAATCGGAAGGTTTCTTTTTTTTTAGAAAAATCCACTGTGTGTGAATTTCACAGATTTTTAGCATAAGGTGAACGCGGGTATTTTTTTTTTTTCCTTGGCAGATGAAAGGAATATACAACAGCAGATTGGTTTTCTGGGCATGTTTCTCAGGATGAGAGAAATAGACAGTCACATATTGCTGATGGGAAGGAAAGAAAAAAACAGAATCCTCATGAAGCTTGTGTAACGTTCAAGTGCTCACCGACTCCAACTTCGTTACTGGAAAACAGTAAGCAAAGGTTGCACATTTGATTTCCTTCACCTCCTTCTCATCAAGCTGCATCGGCACTTTAGGTGGATCATTTCAAACCTCCCGACGAACAGTGCGTGTCACATCGTCGACGTGATGCAACGTGTGAAAGACAGACTCGGGACCAGACTGGTTCATACCGAGGGCGTGCCTGTCTGCATTGCAGAATTCCTCCTCGTGATGAGAGATGTTGCATGCACACAGGGAATGACAGATCCAGGTCTCCGTTCTTCTTAGTTATAGAGGATTTCTTGTATTTCTCTATTGGTCTCTTGGTCTTTTGTTCTGCAAAACTTCTCTTTCCTTTTGCTCTAACGTAATTGTCTCTCTCTCGTTCCACACTCTCTCCGTTGTTCAATACGTAACTTCTCCTTTATGGTCAATCCTGCAAGCGTCTGTGAAATACCTGCCCCCCACTTGCCCAATCCACGATGCTCATCAAATACCTAGGAACGTATTCAGATCTGCACCCATTTAAAGGTGCTCAAGGGCCAGGAGTGCACTTGCTACTGGTCATCCATTTCTTTCCATCTGTCCACGTGGCTTTCTAAAGGGTCTGTTGATGGTCAGCTGGGAATGACTCACCCATCTGAGGACGGGTAGCTCCCACAGCACTCGAAACACGGATAGCCTTCCGTGAACCCACTGGGGATGGCCCCAACCATCGGCCACTTAGGATGACCCCACCCGGGTGGTTCTCGTTGACGCAGCAGTCCTTGACCAACTCTACTTCAATGCCCGATTCTCACGCATGGACAGGAGGATTTTTTGGATACCTGCTGAATTTTTTTTCATCTCTCCCATCATTGATCAAAGACTTATTACACATTCATTGTATCAACATCGTGTTAAAATCATCATTATCTTTTGCTTTATGTACCCTGTTCACTCTTTGTCTTTTTTTTCTTTTGACCCCGTGTTCTGTAAGTTACCAGAAGAGGTATTTGCCAACGACCCTGTGCTTTGGATTTCCTTCCTCTGAGCAATATTGTCAGTGGCATGTGAGTAAAGCTTAGATTTTAAGATATCTTCCTACCGAATCAAATGCATGGTAAGTGCTTTACTCTCTCTCTACTGAAAACACGGGCTTTAAGTTCCCTTTTCTCTGAAAGTAATACGGCTGCAACAGATTCATCTAATGATAATCATCTAGTACGGAGGGTCCCTGGCAGACGAGGTTTGACTTACAACGTTCTGGCTTTCCAGCGGGGCAAGAGGGATATGTATTCGGTAGGAACCATAATTTGAATCATCGTGATGTTGTCCTTGGCTGGAGAACATGCCGTGCAAACGATGTTCTTTCACCACCCAGAAGTTGCACACCCACGAAGAGAACAAACCCAGACCCTACAGGGCCCCGTGCAACTCAGCTCTGAGCCGTTAGGAGTCTTAAACACTTTGCAGCGTACGACGCCTTTATCATGGTCGGATCCCACCCCATGTCAAGGAGCGTCTGTGCATCTTTCCCCAACCCTCTGGTTCCATTATAATGCATAACTGTGTTCCTAAGAGTTAGAGGGACAGTCATTACTCAGTAAAATCCCACTAGAATGCAGTTAAATTTTTAAGAAACATAAAAAGGGAATGTCAGATGACCATGTTTTTCAGAGCCCCCGCAAAAATGTCCCAGAACTGAACAGTGTTTTTGGAAATGACTCCAACCTAGCCACTCCTGAGTGTCCTCAGTAGGTGATGGCTACGTATCCCAGCTGTAGGCCGCCGGTGGCCGGCTGGTGCAGATCACCAAGGCGTCCCTTGATTGACGGGTACCCCATACCCTGGCCCAGTCTGGGAAGCCTGGGCCAGGAGAACAGAGTGTGTTTGGAGATTGATGTGGGGTTTCTGTCTTCAACTATCTCCCATAACAAATTCCATCTCCAGACAAGTTCCAAGCCAGCCTCAGCCACTTCACGAGGCCCTAAGCAACTTAGCAAGACCCTGTCTCTAGCTCAAATATTTTTTAAGAGGGCTGGGATGTTGCTCAGTGGTTAAACCCCACTGGGTTCAGACCCTGGTACCCCACCTCCCAATAAATAAAATAACTCAATGGCAGGTCAATCAGAAGAAAAATGTTCACATATTGTCTCGCTATCATTTTTGGAATTAGGAAAAAAATTGGTAAGTATTCAGTTTACCTATTTATGTGAATATAGAGAAGGAAATTAATACACTCGAAATACTTCCAAAAATTCTATTAAAATTCTTTGGTGGGAAAAAAAGGTAAATGTTAGTTCAAGGAGGAAAGAATAAAAATGTAAAATTTCCAACTGTTTAAAGAAAAGTCTGGTCATGTATTTTGATGATGGACAGCAACGTACCATTGAATACGTTTATAAGAGAAATATGAGTCTTATTTCAGCGAAGCACAACTGACAACTATATTGTTTTCAAATATTTAAATTCATAAGGAAAGACTTGAACTGATAACTCAAACGTAGGGCCATGAATAATAAAAAGAATATTTCAGACCAATATCAACGGTGAATACCGACAATGCTAAAAATACTAGATAAAGTATTTTCAAACAGAATTCAACACTACACTGGAAAAAAAAATTACTGTGAACTGGTGGGATTCATCCTGAAAATGAGAAAAAAGATGCAAAAGATCTGCACTGCAATTCAATATTCTGCTGAAGGTGTTGGATAATGTGAGGACACAAAATAAACTAATTAGAGGCCCACGGAATAGGAGAAAAATTAATTCCTATTATTTTGCTGATGATTATCTGGAAAAGCCTCAGAGAATCAAAGTTATAATTAATTCAAGAAATAAAACAATTCAGTAAATTAGTTATGGGACTAACACACCAAACCCATTCATATGCTGCAAAAATAAAACTTAGGAGGAATGTGAGAGAAAATTCCATGTACAACAAGAACAAAGGAACTATTGGTAGCAGTAAGTGAAAGAGCTAATATATAAAAACCTTTAAATCCTCTGAAACAGGGTGCCTTTAAAATACACAGATGTCAACTTATGAAAATTAACATGCTCATAATTTTTAGAAAATCACAAACTGTCTTAGGGAGCTAGACCTGTTGATACTAAGTTGGATTATCCAGAACGGATAAAAAAATGGTAAAGTCAAGCCCCTATAGATTTTATACATATTGTAAATTATCTATATTTTTTAAATGTGACTTTTGTTTTTGGTCTTCTTCTTCTTCTTTTTTTTTTTCTTTTTTCTTTGCAGGTATATGAACAGCAATGAGATGAAACACTTAGAAATAGATTGAAGTCCCTAAGGAAGTTTAGTACATCATAAAGGAGATGTCTCAAAACACTGGGCAAAGATGCATTTTTAATAAATGCTCTTGGGACAACTGACAGCCATTGGCAACATGAAAACTGTTAAGTCCATACACAAGAGTAAACCCCAAATGATTCGAGCATCTAAGCTCACATACTGACACACACTTAGCTGCATACGAGTCTGCATGCATACACCAAGGTCTTGCAAGAAAATGGCCTTCCTTCTTCCACAACCTGAAGCAGTTTCTGTCACTCCAAACCCAAGTGCAGCCCAATTTTAAAAATTTAACATAGGAGTTTAAAAGAAATAAATTCCTTGGGGTGTGGAATGCCATAAAGAAGCCTCAAGATACCAGAGAAACTGGAGGTGCATAGTTAGCAACTGCCTAGATTAAAAAGTAAAATGTGAACACACTGAAATAATAGGAAATTGAAAGTTAATGGAAAGCCAGCTCCAGTAAATTGTGAAAATTAGCATAACACGAAATACAGTCAGATGCCAAGGGTTCCCTGTCATTCAGGGGAGGAAGCACGCTTTGCAGTCCCTGAGCTTTGGGGAGCACCCTCCTGAGCTTTGGGGAGCACCCCCCTGAGCTTTGGGGAGCACCCCCTGCATTCCTGGTTGGGATGCAAACTGGATGTAACTCTAGGAAGAGGACTCAGGCACGCCTGTGTGCACAAGGGCACATATATGCTCAGATCTGTACATGTGCATGTAAAGCACTGTGATTTCCAGCAATGGCATGGAGAGCCGTGGAACCAGGTTGCTCAAGAATGATCCTCCCCAGCCAAGGAAAAGCAGTCGATGACCGAGAAGGTCCAGGGAGCCTGGCAACCAACGAGTCAGTCCAGGGAAAACAGCCGATGGAGGCCGACCAGGGGATGTAATCGATGCCTGAGACCGTCCAGGGAAGAGAGTGGATGACCGAATGATTGATTAGGAAAGGCCCAGGATGATGCCATCAGTCCAGGGACAACTTTCTGTTACAAAGAAGCCAGAGACAGCACGGATGACAGGACAGAGGGGAATGCCATCCCAGGGGAGACTGTGAATGACTGAGTTACTAGGAAGGAAACGGGTGATGATGACCACGTGACAGGAAGTGACTCCCGCAGTCCAGGGATCACAGTCGCTATCCGGGTCACTCCAAGGGAAAAGAGGTGAGTACCGAGTAACCTGAGGACAAAGAGTCGATGACCGAGTCTCTCCAGGGAAATAGATGACCGAAGTAGTTCAGAAAAAAAAAAGATAAAATAAAGAAAATGCAGAGAGTGCGTGGAGGATGGGATGACGGGGGGGGGGGGGGGTGCCCCTGGCATGGAACTCTGTGGACCACTGACTGAAAACTGGTGATGACCAGGTGACAGGAAGTGATTCCTTTAGTCCAGGCATGACAATTGATGGTCGAGTCACCCCAGGCAAAAGAATCAATGACATAGTTGCTTCCGGGAAAAGTCAGGGACCAGGGAAATCAGTTGACTACCGAGTCAATCCAACGCACAGGGAAGATGAGACGAGCACAACGGGAGAAAAACAGGCGATGACAAGTCCAGAGAAAGGGACTCCCTAAGTTCTGGGAAAACCGGTGATTACCGAGTCACTCCAGGGAAAAGAGTCGATGACCAAGTTGCGCCGGTGTCAAGAGTCAATGCATCAGTTCAGGAAAAACAAGTGACAATCAAGTTAATTCAGAAAAATGTACTGATGACAGGGCACCCTGAGCTTGGAAAGTAGTGAATGACTAAGTCACTAGGAGGGACTCAAGAGGAAATGATTACTTTACTGCAAGAAAAAGAGTTGATTGTTGAATCACTCCAGGGAAAGGGATGGATGACCAGGGAAAAGAGTGGATCACTGAATGTCCAGGAAAAGCAGTTGACCACCAAGTGGATTCAGGCAAAAGTAATAGATGACCGAATCTTCACAGGGAAAATAATCACTGACTGAATGTCCAGGGAAAGTAGTCGACTACGGAGTCAACTCAGGCAAAAATAATAGATGACGGAAGCGTCCCAGGGAATGGAAATGGGGACGAACATTCTAGGGAAAGTAGCTGACTATGAATCCAACACAGGGAAAAGTGTTGATGGTCGAGTGGCCCCAGGGTAAAGATTTGTGATTGAAACTAAGAATCGACTCTAGAGCGAATCCAGGGAGAAGAGTAGATGACCGAATTGCTCCAGGGTCAGGAGTCAATGACTGAAACAATCGAGAGCGAACAGGAGTGAAAGTCAACAGAGAGTCACTGGTGACAGGACAAGTGGGAGGGCGCCCTGAACGTGAAGAGCAGTAAATAAGTCGCAGGGAGGGAAACCGGTATTGACAAGAAAATAGAAAGTCACTTTCTCAGTCCAGCCAAGACAGCTGATTGCTGAGTCACTCAAGAACGGGGGCGGAGTGACTCCGGGGAAGAGCACCTGAGCCAAGCCAGGCAAACCAGTAGATGGCCGAATCACTTCAGGGGATGGAGTCATTGAGTCAATGTCCAGGGAAAACAGTTGAGTACCGAATGAACTCAGGCAATGTAGTAGATGACCGAATCTGCACAGGGAAGGAGTCACTGACCAGCTGCCCAGGGAAATGAGTGGAATACCGAGTCAACCCAGGAAAAGTCAATGAGTTAACCAGTCCAGGAAGACCAAGAAATGATCCAGTCAACGCAGAGAATGCATTAAAGACAGGCCAACCAGGAGGGTGTGCTAAGCTTGGGAAATAGTCGTTGACTAAGTCCTGGAAGGGAAAGAGGTGCTGACAACATGACAGGGAGTGATTCCCTCCATCCAAGAAAGAGTGGAAGACCCTGAGTCTTCCCAGGGAAAAGACTGGTTGGCCTAATCACTCCAAGGTGGAAATAATGGATGACCGAGCGACTCCAGGGAACAGAGTCGCTGACCAAACGAATGCAGGCAAAACAGGTCGATGCCCGAATCAACTAAGGGAAAAGAGCAGATGACCGAGTTGCTCCACGGTAAAGAGTCGATGGTTGACTGAGTCCGTCCTGGGAAGTCAAAAAATGAAAAGAATGATCAAATACTCCAGAGAAAGCACTGTTGGCAGGACCCCCAGCATATGACTAAGTCACTATGAGGGAAACAGGATGAAGGAAGGGACCCCGCCTCCATCCAGGGAGGACAGTCGATTACAGAGCCTCTCCAGGGAAAAGAGTCAATCACCGATTGAGTCGTCCTGGGGGGGGGCAAAATCAGAGAGGGTGACATAGAGCAGAGATCATGTGGCCAGGAAGCAGAGAGCAAGAGGATGCCACCAGGGACAGGATATAGTCCCCAAGGGTGCACCCTCATAGACCCACTCCCTTCAGCAAGGTGAAACCTCCAGCAGATTTTGCTCCCAATGATTCATGTGGCTCTGAATCCATCAATGGATTAATCCACTTATGAGGTTGCAGCGCTCCTGACCCAGTCACCTCCCAATAGCGCCACCTCTGGACATTGGGGACCAAGCCTCCAACAGAGGAGCCTTTGGGGAACTCTGCAGAACCAAGCCATAATATTGACAGAGCCATTTATTAAGGAAATGAGTCCAACCACTTGTCCTACTGAATGAAAGTGTGACCTGATGACATGACTGTTTAGTATGTAGTACATGCTAATTTAACATGTGTGCACATGTGTGTCCCGTGTCCTCTGATGGAGTGACACGTCTATCTATATAGTCCTTCACTATGTTAAGGATTTCATGAAATGTTTTCATATGTGTGACACAGGTGTACACACACACACACACGCACACCCCAACACTATTATGCAAACACTATGTTTTCCATAAAGTTCTTGGTTTACTGCTGGACCTCAAGAATATTTCATTTCTCCCCACTCACTGGGATTTTTTTTTTTTTTTTTGGTAATGCATTAAATTTACACCTTTGTGCTTCATACAATCTGAAGTCTTCAGATTCAGGACGATTCGCTCTCGCTACCTGTGCTCAGAGTTTGTCTTTTGTAGTTGGCATTTTGGAGATTTCTCCACACACACAATCCAATCCTTTCTGATTAAATTTGTTTCTGTGAGTTAATCACTTTGAGCATTGCTGTGGGTGGCGATTTTAAAATCGTTTTTCAAAGAAATTATCATGACTAGAAAAAAACAATCGATTTTCCTATGTAACCAGATGGATGTTGCTAACTCACGCCGGCAAGATCTGCTTAACTCTACTTGTTTTTTTTTTTTTTTTTAACTAGTCTTTAAATAATCTGCAAATAGAAATAATTCTGCCTCATGTTTCAATATCAACATAATTTTTTTCCTTTTTGTGTTCTATTAGATAATCGTATCAGAAGTTTCCCAGAATCTCACACTTTGATTGACACTTGTTATTGTGGTTGAATGACGTCGATCATTTTCACACATTTTTTTTTTCCTGAAGCTGCTTCACTTAGGTTTTTGCATTTGTAAAAGCCGTTTTATTCGCCAAATACCTGTGTGCCATTTTTTGGGTGGAATTACTTGGGTTTTTCTCTTTCAAGTTGTGTTATGAATTATGCAAGTCGATATGATTCCTTATGTCGAATCTGTTTTCATTTATGGAATAAATTTTACTTGATTATAACATAATGTTCTTTGGCGCTAGACGTGCCTACGTTCTACCTGCATTGTATTTAGATTGCTTCATCTTTATTCATACGGAGAATTGTTCTTTTTTTCACTTTACCACCCATTTTGTGGTGGTTAATGTAATATTCCTGTGTGAGCTTGGAGAATTTACCTCTTCGTATTGTCTTCAGTATTTTGAACCACAACGTTTTTTAAATGACAGATTTGTTCCCCCACCCGCCCACTCCCGAAGCTTCTCATCAGTGCAATACAGAGAGGATGAGACTTTCGTGGCTTGTGGGCTCCCCAGCAAACCAGCATTTTATACCACGTTTGGAAAAAAAACAGTGTGAAATATATTGGAATTACTGATCACTAAAATCACTCATTGGTAGATTCAAGTTTATTGGGATTGGCTACATTGTGCTGGTCATTTCTGGAAGTTTCTATTTTCCTAGACAAGAATCCATTTTTATTGTATTGTAAAGTTTGTTAGCAAGTCTGTAAAATATGCTTTTATAATTCTTCTGTTAATCTTTATTTTTTTACTTTTATATTTATTTTTTGAGGGGGTTCAGGGGATTGAACTCAGGGCCCTCGACCCCTGAGCCCCGTCCCCAGCCCTATTTTGCCTTTTATTTAGAGACAGGGTCTCCCTAAGTTGCTTAGGGCCTCGCTTTGGCGGAGGCTGGCTTTGACCTCGCCATCCTCCTGCCTCAGCCTCCCTGGCTTTGGGGATGACAGGTGTGTGCAAAACCATGCCCTGCTCTTCTGTTAATCTTTATTATAAACACCTTGAATTAAAGCAGAGCTGCTTTGGTTGGCTTTGGCACGGTTCTAAATATTTCAGAGGGCCTGAAATACTTTCCAAAGCGTAGACTTGCGGGGGGGGGGGGTGTGATCTTATTTAATTCTGCTGTTTTCATGGATAAAGTCTCTGTTTCCCCGTGAACTCACGTGTGATCATAGGAAGGTAGAAACTCAGTCAAAAAGTTGGGGACACATTTCCCAGTGTCCACTCCACAAGGACCATTTATGACCCCCAGAGGTCAGGTGGTCTGGGGAACCTGGCTTCCCGTGGAGTTGGTGTCACGCAGCCAGACGGGGCAGGCTCGGCTGGCTTTTATTGGAGATTTCTCCTTGTTTCTGTAGCTCAGTGCTGTTCTACGTCACAGTCAGAGATCCTTGCAGGATATGTCAAAGTTGTGTTTGACGCTGTTCAAATCTCCGTCCTTGCCCTAGATTGCAAATTCCTGAAAATCTCCGTGCTGTGCGCATCGGTCACAGTCTCGGGCTGGAGCACATGATAGGTGCTCAAATTTTTTCATCCAATTTAACCTCGGGTTGATTCTTGTTTCTAGTTTGTCTTTTTGCTTCTTGAAAAATCATCCATCTCCTCTGTTTCCTCTGTGAATGCAACTTGAGCCTCTCGACGGACTCCTTTTCTTGTCGTTAAGTATTCTTTCTAGATGAGGAAGCAAATTGTTCATGGCTCATTCTTCTATTTATACAGCCCCCCCCCCCCATAGAGAGGTGAATAACGGGAATCACGAGGCACCTGTGCCTTTGGAAATGCCCTGTGTCTTCTTCCATGGGGATGACAGCGCTGAGCGAGCCGTTTCCCATGCGGTGGAAACGAGTTGGATAAATGACATTTGTGACTTTCGCCTGGTGGTGGGCAGCTGTGTTAGGATCCGGGCCTCGGTTCCACTTTTTCAAAGGATCTGTTGGCTGCCGCGTGAAGGTTTGCAAGAAACCGATGAATACACCAAGCACCATCATTCCAAGCCCGTGGGAAAACAAAATAAAGTAAAAAGTGCCATTTTGCTGATACAAGAAACGGGTCTCTCTCACCCGACGGCCAAGCCCCAAGAGCAGCAAGAAGAGTTCACTTATGGGTCCCCCAAATAACACCCAAGTCCACGTGTATGACAAGATCCGAAAAACAGTGGCCGAGGAAACAGAAATCGACAGTTGCTTTGAGGTGTTTTTTGTTTTTGCTTTTTAAATGTGCATTTTGTAAGAGACTTCACCTGACTCACGCCTGAAACACCAGTTAGTGCAGGGACTATAGCAAAAAGCAAGGACACATGGCCTCAGCCAGAGCAAGAATGACAAGTTTGGGGCCAGGCACGGTGGCAGGCACCTGTCATCCCAGCTGCTGAGGAGGCTGAGGCAGGTGGATCGAGAGTTCAAAGCCAGCCTCAGCCAAGACGAGGCCCTAAGCAACTCAGGGAGACCCTGTCTCTAAATAAAATGCAAAATAGGGCTGGGGACGGGGCTCAGGGGTCACGTGACCCCAAGTTCCATCCCTGATTCCCCCCAAAAATAAAAGCTAAAGATTATGGAGGATCCTAAAGAACTCTGAAAATCATCTTTTTTAAATGGTCACTTACCCCATTTGAAATTAAAACTGAGGCCCTTCTGTTATATTTATTTAGGAGTGCTGTGATAAAAACGTGAGTGACGAATTTGCGGGAAATCAACATCATTATTTCACAAAGCAAAATTGAAACGTGAAAAGGGTTTTATGGTCTTGTAAATCCCTTTAATCTCTGGCTCCATGCAGCATTTTGGATTCTAACATCAGTGTCTGCATTCAGTGTATTGTGTTATTTTGGTTGGAATCCAAGAAGAACATCCCGTCCTGCACAGATATCTAACTGGAAATGACAAGAGGTGTTTTAATATTCTTTTCAGACCATAGCGGACATGTTTCTTGGGCAGGTATCCAGCCTCTAAGAAGGTATAGTTTCTTAAAGATTGCTTAAAATTTGGAGTGTGTCATCAGTACGGATGAGGGTTTTATAGGCTGCTGTGTTAAAATCCACGCCCCTAGCCAGATGCAGCGGAGGCATATGCCTGTGATCCCAGGTGCTCGGGAGGCTGAGGCCGGAGGATTGCCATTTGGAGGCTAGCCTCTGCGACTTAGGGAGGCCTTAAGCAACTTAGTGAGACCCTATCTCAAAATAAAATATTAAGAAAAAGGGCTGGGGATGTGCCTCAGTGGATAAGCACCCCTGGGTTCAATTAATCCCTGGTACCAAAAAGAAAGAGAGAGAGAAAGAGGGAGGGAGAGAGGGAGCATGGGAGGAAGGAAAATCCATGCATCTGTCTTGCATTTGCAACGGCTCTTGCAACCACGGCATGGTTTTGTAGGATGACGATTATGCAATTACAGAAGATCATTTCACTCCGTTACTCAGGCCTCCCGAATATTCACACCCTTTATTCTGCGGTAGTTAAAAAAAATATCCCGTTTGTTGAAATCCACCACGAATCTCCCAAGAAAGAGACTGTAAGAGTTGGGAAGCTCTCAAATGTCACCGGGGACAACATTTCCCGTCAGTCATTATCCTTGGGATGACCAACTTGGTCTCGTCACTTTGCAAAAACTGTCCTCGCATCTTCCAATCTCTAAAAATGAGCGACCCGAGTGGCCCTGAATTATGAAGTCATGATTGATAACACAAACGTTGATCTCTCCAAGGTGTCCGGTAGGAAAAAAAATGGCTGTCTTCCAAAGATGTGGCCCAGGCTTCAAGGACGAGAGGGAGCAGCCAATAGAAATCCAAAGTGGCCCGGGGGCACCCCCTTTCCCCTGTCAATCTTGAGCTGATAATTGTGCAAATGAAGCCTTTTGGTGAAACTCATCCTTCACGCCCTAAGGGCCATCAGTCAACAACTGTTTATTGAAAAACTGCCAAGTGTCCAGGGCTCAGCCAGGCCCTTCCCATCCGGGACGTGACCCGCTCTCAAGGGACATGCATGAGGAATGGACAGTCAGGGCCCACACCAGGAGGGATTCAGGAGAAAGGAAAGAGCGCAGTGTCACCAAGTGCCACGTGGAAACACAGCGGATGGGTGACTGCGTTCATGGGGG
Organism: Marmota marmota marmota; assembly: GCF_001458135.2. Classification (NCBI taxonomy): domain Eukaryota; kingdom Metazoa; phylum Chordata; class Mammalia; order Rodentia; family Sciuridae; genus Marmota; species Marmota marmota. The sequence goes on from NW_026000327.1 coordinate 2,192,271, forward strand.
GGGGGATGTTGGGGGGAGGAGGGTTAGCCCCGGGCAGAAATTGAGGCTCAGGCTCAGCTCTGTGGCTTGGGCGAAGTCAGTGGCCCGTTAAGGCGCTGACATTGAGGGGACGTTGGGTCCCATTCTTTGAAGTCCCCGCCGGTGTGCCATCTGGAGTCTGCAGATGCCCAGTCAAGGATGCTTGCCGTCTTTCCCAAATCAAGACGCCTTTGCACGACAGTCACCAAGCTGAAGAGTACACCCAGCTACATCCCCGAAGCACAATGGCCGTGGGTGGACTCGTCTTGCAGCTAGAGAAGCATCCCACCGGAGCTGGCTTCCCTCTGCCATCTTTTCCCTGCCCAGACGAAGGAGGAAGGGAGGCACATTTGCACGGCTAATTGGGCTTCTCTCAGGCACGAAGCAGCCTACGGAGGGGCACGGTGTGGGTTGGGGGCCATGATTCAAGTCATTTGGTAAGTGGCTCCTGGGAGTCTCCTACGCGTCAAGACACGCGTTGGGTGCATTTGTGATCGTGTATTTGGGGACGGTAAAGATGCATCGGGAGCACCGTATGGTTTGTCCGCACAAACACCTTGCAGGCTGCTCCGCGGAGATCTGCAGAGATGGATGACCGTGACACGGTGCCCTTCTGCTGCGATTGACACATCTCCGGAAAGCCCGAGCAACAAGTGGAGCCTTGTATGTGTTCACAAGACAAGGCTAAAATATGCCGCGCTGGAACCTGAGAGCCACAGAAACAGAATAGAGGCTCTTTGTGAAATAAGCAACCCAGGATTCCCACGGGAAAGGCAAATTCAGCCACATTAGGGTAAACGGACAGGCAACCGTTTTGTCAACTCGCCACAATGAGATGTAGGACACAAGCATCGTATTTCATAGAAACGAGTCTCATCTCGACGGTTGGTCGTTGTCTTGATTCCATTCCCATAATTTTGGTAGAAACCATTCAGAATACTATACCTTGGTCAGTGTCACAGTATAGACGGGGACAGGTGACTTTGTACCTCAAGTGTAAATCTGCTTGCATTTCTTGCTAATGACACATGCTTGTTGATGGCCATTTTACCAGGGTGGTCACTCAGTGGGACATGGAAATGTTCGTGGTACAGTAGGTGCTGGGCGAGTGGACTGGCTACCAGTCCTGTTTACTGTCATTCTGCAGATTTTTACCAAAGGGGCTTCCTCAGTAGAAAAATGCCTGTGATGTGGGAAGTCAGTAGGGTCCATACACTTTTTTTTTATTAGTGGATAACTAAAACCCAACACTTTGCTTCCCAAACTCACTTATATAAATAAATACGTGACCCAGTGGACACAAGTGCCCTCCACACTTGAGCTGTTGTGCATGTCGTGATTGCACATTGTGTTTAACTCTCCTGCATCCAACTCTCCCAGATAAAGCAGATAACCAGCTTCTAAATGAGTGCACCATGGTTTTCTCCAGCCCAGAGTATGGTCATCCTGCAGGACAGAGTATAACACCTCGGTCCCCCAGCGTCCCCCGTCTCCTCTCCGATTTCAGCACCCGGGACGGTGGACAGCTCCACAGCCAACGGTCTTAGCCTGGCTGCCATCTTTACAGCCAGAGTGTTTCATTCCATTTCCATCCATTTTCTGCAATCCAGAAAGTCAGAACCCCGGAGATGACCTGCAAACCGATCAGGTATAGGCAGCAGTGAATACATTTCCCAACTCCCCGTCATTACTTTCCCAAGATTTGTTACCAAAACCGAACGTTATCAATGGTTTTTTTTTTTTTGCAACAGATTGAACCATCTGTCTGGTTTGCCTTCACGGCTCAATATGAGCCCAGCTAGCCGTGTAGAAACGGACCCTGGTGACCAGCCGGAAATCTCTTTTTTTTTTTTTTTATAAGGAAATACAAGATAAATACGTCTTTAGGTTAACTTTGTCTATGAGCAGCGTTTCAAAGGCTGCCGATAGGTTAAGAATTTTGTCTCCGGAAACTGGTTAAAAGTGAAGGCCAGCCCCACTGTAATTTGATCTGAAGAAGGGGTTGAAAGAGGGTTGGAAATGGCCATCCGGCGCAGGAGATTGCTTTCGTACAATTTTCCGTTTTATGTTCAAAAGCTTTTATTTTCAGAAACACTGTCTGCCTTTCCCATTCCGCCGGATCGGATCCACAACTTGTTCCTGAGTGTGTGTGTCTCCCTCTCCTTCTCTCTCTCTCTCTCTCTCTCTCTCTCTGTCTGTCTCTCTCTTTTGCTTAAATTGCCTTAGAATCGCACTGTACAATGCCCTGCCTCTTCAAAGCTCCCCCCGTGACATCCCTGGAGAGACCAAGGGCTGTGTCTGAGAACAGAAAGCACCAAAGGGCCCTCATTAGTTCCCAAGAGAAACGTGGGTGGCGCAGACACATCCCTCAGATCTGGGCTCTGCGCTTTATGGCTGCTCTTCCTTTTCTTACCAGCGCCCACAGGTAGGAAACCATGTCACAGGGGAGAAATCTTTCAGAGGTCGGTGCCTGGGATCACATGGCACAGCAGAAGAAAAACCCAGACAAAATAACGCCACACAAAGATCTCCCGGGGTGGACGACCCGCCTCCCGCGGCACCCTGAGATGCACAGATTGCAGAGAACAGCTCCCATTCAGCCGCGTGTACTCTTCCCCCATCTCCTCCCTTCTCCAAAGCCACCTGATAAATTGCCTCGCAATTGCTTGAAATTTCCCCTGGAAAGGAATGACAGATCCCCCTCGGAGCTTGTTCCCATACAAAAACCAACTCTTCAAGCCGCTGACCGCTCAACTTCTGGCTGTTTATTTTTAAGCCACACTCTGTAGCAGCAGATGATAAGGTGGCAGTTTGGACTGTGAATATGTACCTGGCAGACCCGTAGGAGGTCATGCAAGGGTTTCTAAGTTCTGATAAAGATTGTCGACAATTGTTGCTGATGCAGGAATGTCAGTTATTATATCCCTTTATTACCACACTGAAGGATCATGGTGAGCAATGCATTCAGCCGACACTTATCATTAATTTTTTTATCAGTTTTTATTCTAGTTATTCATTTATACAGTGTTCTCTTAATTCATTCAACAACCATGTATTCAATGCTTACCAGGATCAAGGCTCATCTCTCTCTCCTTTCTGTTGAAACCAGGATTTGTTGTAACCAGGGGCATCTCTCTCCAATGGCTAGCAATCCATTCCCCACCACAGAATTGGTTTCTAACCAGCTTTAGTTAATGATGGTGTCAGGCTTCCTAAATCACCTCTCGTTTTGTTCAGCCCATCGATCATTCTGCAGGTCTTGAAATACAAGTTATCGTCCCTTTTTGCGTCTCTGAAAACGAGGCACCGATTCTCGCCATTTCCACCCGTCCGTCTCATCTTGCCATTATCCTGAAATTATTTTCTTGGAACTCTCCCGGGAGTGCTCAGAGGATTCCTGACTCCATTCAGCACACGTGAAGTTTTGAAAAGCCAGGGCAATGGGTGAGTGATAGAAATCACAGGAGCGCCCAGAAGGGTCCCTTTGCCCCATGAAGACCCTATTCACCTGCCTTATGTAGATTCTTTGCTTGTAGCCAAATCCTAAAGGACTTCATGGAGATTTATTTAAAAATGTGGTGGGGGCTCTCTGGTAATTGGGGCTGCACAGCACAGATGCTGCCTGATTCTCAAAGAGCAGATACAGGGGCAGGAAGGGGGTGAGCAGTGCCCTCGCTGGGCCGGAAGCCAGGGCTCGGAATCATTGTAATTGTAGATGAAATAATAATTATTTGAGATCAGCTTGCTAATCAGCAAAACCCTGGAAGAGGCTGCTGACAAGAGGCTGGTGGAGTAATTAAGGTGAAGCACTGTATTTGCATACATTTACACTTTGATCATTGTTTGCAAGAGCCCTAGAAAGAGAGTNTCGATGGGCTGAACAAAACGAGAGGTGATTTAGGAAGCCTGACACCATCATTAACTAAAGCTGGTTAGAAACCAATTCTGTGGTGGGGAATGGATTGCTAGCCATTGGAGAGAGATGCCCCTGGTTACAACAAATCCTGGTTTCAACAGAAAGGAGAGAGAGATGAGCCTTGATCCTGGTAAGCATTGAATACATGGTTGTTGAATGAATTAAGAGAACACTGTATAAATGAATAACTAGAATAAAAACTGATAAAAAAATTAATGATAAGTGTCGGCTGAATGCATTGCTCACCATGATCCTTCAGTGTGGTAATAAAGGGATATAATAACTGACATTCCTGCATCAGCAACAATTGTCGACAATCTTTATCAGAACTTAGAAACCCTTGCATGACCTCCTACGGGTCTGCCAGGTACATATTCACAGTCCAAACTGCCACCTTATCATCTGCTGCTACAGAGTGTGGCTTAAAAATAAACAGCCAGAAGTGGCACCAGTAAACACCTCCTACCTTGTGAGCTTCCTTTTTCTCAACTGTATAATGCAAGTCATCATAAAGAAAAAAAAATTCACACTGCCATGAATAAAATCTCCTTTCTCTCTTGGTATTGGAGATGGAACCAGGGGTACTTAACCACTGATAACCACTGAGCCCCATTCCCAACCCAACACTCTTTATTTTTTTTTAGTTTTCAGACAGTTTTTAATAAGTTGCTTAGGGCCTCACCATGTTGCTGAGACTGGCCTCGAACTTGTGATCCTCCAGCCTTGGCCTCCGGAGCTGCAGGAATCACAGGTGTGGGACCCCATGCCTGGTGGGATAAATCTCTATTTATGGACACAGGTGACTCAGGAGTTTTGACATCTCATCTAGGAATGGGACACCATCTTCTCGACCTGAATAATTAAATGGTTGATTTATAATGTACTTTTTTCCCCATGAAGTTCTTTAAGACTTTTTTTTTCCTTATTGAAGTATAAGCCCGAAATATCTTTAGTTCCTCCTGAAAATGCACGCGAACCACCTTTTAATATATAAAACATCTATTTTCTCATGGAGTATTCTATTTGCACATTGGAGATATTGACATCTCACTTGTTTATTAATAGAAACATCCAGGGGCTGTGTTCTCACCCCCTCTCCCCCATGAGATCTGGTTTCTGAAGAGTGTACGGCTCTTCAGTAGCACCGCATTTGTCTCTATGGAAGGACGCACCGAGACAGGAAATGTCAATCGGGCCCTGAGCAGGACATTGCTCGTTACCAGGTAACCTGATTTATAGCAGGTTTAAAAGAGCCCTTTAAACTCTGAAGAGTAGGATTGAATGTAAAAAAAAAACCCCGAGCTCCCAATGAGATACCATCCACGGAGAGGTATCTCAGAGGCATTGATAGGCAGTGACGGATTTCAGATCTTTTGAAACAGGGTTCTTCACCGAGGATTTGTGGGATCCCTTAAGGTGGTGAAACCAATTGCACCTCCCCACCCTCAGAAGGCGAGGTCCTGCCGTGTGATAAATGAATCCCTGGGTGCTAAACAGTATGCTCGAATAAAACCCCATTGTGTGTGTATATACTCCACATTTTCCTTATGCCTTCGTCTCCTGATGAGCCCTGGGCTGGTTCCACAGCTTGGCTCCTGTGCATCGTGCTGCTGTGGACACTGATGTGTCTGCACCACTGAATCGGCCAGAGGAACGGAATCGACAGGAATCCACAGAATCATGGGGGAGAGGGGGATGAAATAGGAGAAAAACTGATTTCAAAAAGTGGCAAATCCCTGGTGAGTACGTGTTCAAGTGTGGCTATCCTTGGTGAAATGAAATCAGGATATTCATTCACGATGGGATAGTTAATAGACTTTTCTCTTACTCAAATATTCCCACTTCTAGGAAACTCCTATCGTCTGAATTGAGCCTGTATTTTGCTCCATTGGGGGAGATGTTCTGACTAACTTGCCATATTACGTGTAATGAGGTGTCACTCTAAAGCATTTTTATAAAGATCGATTTGCTTTAAGTGTTATACGGCCTTATAAAAGGAATAGGAAAAAAATCATCTATTTTAAATGTGTGCCCTTTTATCTATTTCAAAAACTTCCTGACAAAACTAGAGAGTCTAACTGTGACAAAGAGCTGGGTACGTCGGAGCCACGTTCTTCTGGATGTGCGAACGGAGGGTAAGAACTCACAAGTGAAGTGATGTCGACTGTTACCGTGAGCGTCAACAGGATTGGCCTCAACAGAGCACGTTAGCTCCCGGATAAAGACCGGGTCAGCCTTCTGCTGCTAAAGCAAGAAATACTCGTGTTCTGTGTGTGCCGTTGGGCTGGTAAAATAGAAAAAAAAAAGTTAGGTGGATGGACGAGTCGGGGAGAGAGAGAGAAAAGGAGCAAGGGAGAGAATCATAAATAGAATATTTGGAAATCCAATCCTGGCATCCAAAGGTTGAAGAATGGCGTCTAAGATATAAATTGAAAAAAAAAAAGTAAGATAAAGGTCCACCTTCCAAAGGGAGAAATTTGGCCGTGGTCCAATGTGCTCCGATGTGTTTTGGAGTCAACATATACAAAGAGCTTTGGGCTGGGGACGTGGCTCAGTTGGTAGGGTGCTTGCCTCGCATGCACAAGGCCCTGGGTTCAATCCCCAGCACCACCCCAAAAAATCATTCAAACAGCTTTGGATTAAAGAGAAAATGTAAAATTCCCCAAACAAGTTTTGCAAATAGGGGATACAACACAAGCCCTGTTCCTCTAGTGGGTGAGATAAATAGCTTGTAAGGAGTTTTAGGAGGTGTCTGTTGGGAAGCTTGGGAAGTCAAACGGTAAAGTCCAGTTGGATTCTGATCCAGCAGGGTGATTGAGGACCTGTGTTGGCCTTCTTCCCTCGTGGGATGCTATTGAGATGGCAATCGCGTAACATCAGCCTACGGTACAAAAGGACAAAATGCCCGTGCAGCCTCCTGGGGCATTGGGAACAGGTAGCATTGATCCATCGTGGCCCAAGTCAGCGTCCTCTCTCCCCCTGGGGGCCTGTGGGGGTCACAGTAGGCAGTGCCTTTGCTTCTCCCGCAAAGGGACCAACGCTCAACCTTTTCATCTTGTTGCTGGTGACTCCGTTCTGCTCTTTTAGTGAAAATGCATCACGGTGGACGCTTAGGATTTGGGTACATTTCTGTGTCTTTTATCAGAAGGTGAATTTGACTTAAAATGAGGGAAAACGGGTTGTGTCTCAGGTTCCATCTCCGATGGGTTATGAGAGCCCTTGACGCACATTTGCAGAATGAGAAATGAATACCCAGCATGTGGGGAATGACCACTCTGGAGGGTTAGACCCCTGAGCAAAGGCTCCTGGGAAATACACCAACCCTTGGCCGTGTGTCAGATGGCCAGGGGCGTGGACATCATATTGGTCTAGTGGACAGTCTCTTGGCAATCTAAAATCAACATGTTCGAGACACATACAAGAAGGAGCTTTTGAGATCGCTCTCCATCCCAGAGGAGTCCCACCCGGGTGGACTGAGACCTCTCAAACTGTGAATCCCCAGGTAATCTCTTCCTTCTCTAAAATCCTTCTGGTCCTGTCTTGTGGTCACATTAATGAAAAAGCTGACTAAGGTGCCCAAAACAGATCCAGGAACCGTGGATCACCAGCATCCAGGACTAGAGGAAATAATTCGGTTTTTTTTCCCCTTACAAAACACCCAGTCTCTGGTATTCCGTTACAGCAGGACAGAATGGACAGAACTTACCATTTTTGTGGGGTGAGAACACTTATAAGGGCGCGCTCGGCCATTTTCCAGTATGGCTATCGATTCGTGTCACCGGGTTGCGCAAGAGATCTCTCGAACCTCTGTCTAATTGAATTGTTATTTGGGGGGTCGGTAGGGATGATTTCTGTGGATCCCCATGGTAACAGGATGAGAGAGAGTCCGCCATATGTACACGTTGCACAGTGTGGCATATGGTGGTGCCGTTACTCAGAACAGCTGCTCCACAGCGGCCTCCCGACTCCCAGGCTCACGGCTAAGAACAGACACAATGTGCTGATGCCAGATTAGAGGACGGGAAGGGGCATGTGACAGGTGTCCCCTTGTCTTCTTTGCACAAGGAATGGACGTCTCTCTAATCCACATGGGTCACGGTGGGATCATGAGGTACAGGCAGGTGCACCTGTCTCCCATCCACAGATATGGTCCAGGACCCGAGGTGGGACTCCCAATGACAGGTAGGTCTCATATAGAAAGGTCTGCTAGGGTCACTGAGCTGCCAGGGGTCATCTGCCCAGGGATGCAGAGGAAGATGTCTCTGTGCGGGAAGAGAATGCCGGATGGCAGGACAGGTCAGGAATGGACCCATGGGGCAGGAGGAAGAGAATGGTAACTGACCACCTCCCAGAGCCCTCAGGTCCAGCTTGATGTGAGCGTTCTGCCTCCAAGAGACCTCAAATGTCCTATTCTGATAGGAATTCATTGATGGCTGTTACAGTTGCATGTCTCTGCAGCCCCGTGGTTGGAACAATGTGACGGTAATAACCTGGAGTCTGTCCTATCATGATCCCCTCACTGGGTGCATTTGAGACACCTTTTTTTTTTTTTGCAAGATACAGTTTCCATTCCCATGTGGGCACTGCTTTTTTAAAACACAGAATATGTTTCAAGGTATTTTAATTGCAAGGCGATATGGAAATCGGAGGCTAAACTAGAGAGAGAGAGAGAGAGAGAGAGAGAGAGAGAGAGAGAGAGAGCCCAGGGAATTATGAAGATTCAAGACAGGTTTGAAAGCTTGCCCAACCACCCAAGAGCAGAAATTAAAATGCAAATGCAAAGTTGTAAAAGCCGTCTTAAAAATCCTTGAGTCACAGCATTACTGCAACTACCTAGAAAATGGCGATTCGTGATTAAGATCATCATCATCTACACCTGCGTAAATAAAACCAGGTGTTCCTTCTGGGAGGCAAGGGTTTTTGTCTGGGTGTGCCTTGTTGTATACGAGGCCTCCTGATTATAAAGGTGTTTGCACATAGTAGGCGTTCCATAAACGTAGGCTGAACAAATAAATCCTATATGATTCCCTAAGGTGGTTCTGCATTTTCATCAACTCATTAATTCATGAGTTTTGCAACAGGCCCGTCGGCTTCAAAGGCTCTGGCATGAAAGTCACGTGTCCTCCAGGAAGACAAAATGTACACATTTACGCACTTTTAAACCCCAAGGGTACCTGGAAGACTCCGAGAAGGGTGTAAGACATGGGTTGTCCCCGATGCCAAGACATAAAGCCGCTGTGCCGACAGATTATCTATCGTGTGTGCCGTGGAGTTTGGAGAGGGTGGGTTTACGTGCAGGGACCAGAGAGAAAATTAAATCTCAGGCTGAAGATGAGGAGCGCATCCAGAGGAGGAGGAGGAAGGGGGAGGAAGCTATTCTTTGGGAACCGACAGATTTTATTTCTTTAGCTCAAAAAAAAAAAAAAAAAAAGGACTCACAAAAGATGCAAGAGGATGAGGTTCTCCTGTCAGCCTAGAATGACGTGAGGAAAGGGGAAACATTAAATTTGCATCTAACTGAGAGACAATGCCTGATACCAAATCACCGCTCGAGGGGAGAATAATTATCTTCAAGAGCGGGTCCCCGCTCACCCTTCCCTGATGCTCTGATGCTCTGCCCCCCCGGGTGCACATGGAAGGGTGAGTTATAAGGCGGATTTAATATTGATGACCAGATCCATCAGGGGCTGTGCCTCTTGCATGGAAATTGAGCTCTTCTCTTGAAGATCCCTCTGTATTGGATTCCGACATAAATGAAGGGAGCGGGACTCTTTCAGGTCAGCAGCTTGACTGTCAATGAGAGTGTCCGCCGGCATCGGAGAGCAAGGCTGCACCTCATCCCCTGCGCATAACTCGGGAGATGATCACCATTCCTAATGAGGAATGTGTTTAAAGGAACTAACGACAGGTGCTCACTCCATCTCCTTTTATTCTAAAAGGTACAGTGCAAAGGCAAATGGACCCAGGAATAGCCTCCGCCCTTGATAAGCATCTACCTGCAGCCAGTGCTTCCCCAGGAAGGAGAGTTGGACCCGGGCATAACTTCCCAGGGGACTCCGGCTGTGGCCAGCGGTGGCCTTCAACTGCATCTCCAATGGGTACCCAGGCAGGGTGTTCCATCCCACAGCACAAATCCCAGCGTGTCCTCCGCCCAGCCCAGAGACACCTCTTCACGGCATGCCACGGAGGGAAAGGTGCTACCTGCGTCTCCCCTACCTGAGTCCCAGCCCACCTGGGTGACAGTGCGGTGTTTGTGCATGTGCTTTGCCTAACAGAGAAGAAAAACGACAGGGAATTCGGGATAGAATACAGTTCAGAGAGAATCAAGTCCACACAAGTAAGACTCTTGTGTGCATATATATAATAAAGCCTTCTGGGGGGGGGGCGTGCATGAATAGATCTTGCTTTAGAACCTTCCAGAATGAATCCTTAGTTTATTTTCAGGTACGAGCTCAGGACTTCCAGCTGTCAACTCAGAACTGAAGTCGATAGCCCCCCGAAACAAGCCAAAAAAAAAGCAAATTTCCTTAATGGCCCATTTTTGGGAGTTATTGACACATTTATATAAACTGTTTTAATGATGACTACATCTAGACCATGGATCAGCTCAGCTAACAAAAACTGGGAAAGATGTTGCTTTTGGCCATGCTCAGGATTCTCAAGTGAAAAGTCGTGTGTATATGAACATGTACCTGTGTGTGTACGTAAGGTGCTATTTATATATAAACCTATGCTATGTACACAGCATTATAATAGAATCCAAAGCCTCATATTACATATATATATATATATATATATATATATATATATATATATATATATATATTGCTATAAGACAAATATGCAATGGATAACATGTATCATTATAGTGATTCATAACGAATCTGTTGATTGACAGATGATATGTAGATAGATAGACAGACAGACAGCAGTTCTACAGTATACATGAAGGACCGGTTGGTTTCAGGACCCCACCCAAATCTGGGCATGCTCAGATCATTTACATACATTTGCATATAACCAAAGCACACTCTCCTGTCTGTCATAAACCGTCCCTAGAAGACTTACAACACCTGATACAGTGTCAGAGCTATGTCCAAGGTGGTCACACTGTATCATTCAGGGGACAGTTACAAGTGTGTATGCATGCAGCGCACTTGAGATTCTCTTCTGATATTTTCGACCCACGGTTGGTGGAACCCACGCCTACCGGAGAATGAATGCAACTATCTCATCTGGAATTTCAGCTTCTCTCCGGTGCCTTTCGAGAAGTTCTCTGACTCAAGTTTGGCCATTTCTGCACATAGCTCAATCCCGAGGAGGTTTATGTCCCCATTATTCTCGGTACACACAAGCAATATCTTGTTCTCAGCACTTTCACCGAAGGGAGTCAGGGGCACAAAGAGAAAATCCTAATAAAAATGTCTTTCTTCTAATTTTATTTTTAGGAGTTCCAGCGTGCAGCCAACTTTAAATCTTCCCCCCAAGCTCAGGACATGCTTCTCGGTGGCCTCCGCTGACCTCATTTCCCCACAGTGTCTTCCTTTTGGGTTCTGAAACAAGCACAGCTGATACTATGCACCGAAAAAAGAAGAAAAAGAAGGAAAAAAAAAAGAGCCAGGCAATTTGTCCAGAGGAGCTTAAAAAATTCATAGATCCTTGAGGCAGGCCTTCCCATGACAACATCAAGGAGATGGTTTGAGAGTGGGGAGAGAAATAAATCTAAGCCATCCAGGTCGAGATCAGACAGTCACACAGGGGTGCAGGCTTGGGGGTGCAGCCCAGATTTCCCAGCTACTCGGGAAATTCAGGCACGAGACTCACAAGTTCAAGACCAGCCTGGGTAACGTGGAGAGGAGGGAGGGGCCCTGGGCTCTTTTCCACCTCTTAGCCTCATGAGATAACACCCCACCAACTCCCACCTTGTCTGTAGCACCCCCCATCAGAGGCCCAAAGCAGTGATTCTGCCTGGTCTTGGACTGAGACCTCCAGAACTATGACTCCCAATGAACCCTTTTTCTTTACAAGTTAATCATTCCAGGTATTTTGTTATAGTAACAAGAAGCTGACCAATACAGCTCTCTTGACCTTTCATCTAATGATGGTCTCCACTTGGAATTCCCATCCTTCTCTGGTTTGGGAATTCATCTCTAAGTGCTGAGGCCGGCTGCTTTTGTATCTTCCCTTTAAAAATCACGCTTAATTCTTACGGAGCATAAAATTGCCATGGGTGCAGACGCGCCTCCCTTCTACCCGTACAAGTGCTCATGGGTTTAATCTTTCAAATATCCCCTTGCCGGAACTGCCACCACTTTCTTTATTTCACATCTGAGGAGCAGACCTGCAAAAATTTGCGCAAAATCGCACATGCACAAAGAATGCTAGTCTGCGGAGATGTGCACTTCCCAGAGAGCTTTCTGTGTCTTAATGCATAGGCTGCCTTGGAGATGCCCGAGTTTGTCAACTAAGGAACCCCTGTCCCCTGCCAGGACTCCAGACCCCAATTAGATTGGAAGCCCACTCTCCCCTCCGACCCTAGCCCAGTCAGGCTTGGGAGATGCTGAGCAGAAGAATACAGCCCACTCTCCTTGGAGCTCCAAGCTACAGAACGGTAAGATAATAAATTGAGGCCACTGTCAGCTGCCACGTGGGTAGTGATTTGTTACACGACAGCAGCTAACAACAACATCTAATGACCGTGTGGAATTGCCCGCTATTGACAGATGCTTCCACCAGCCTGGCCTTGATTTGGGAATCACATTCCACACCCTGAGGTCTTGGTCTTCATTTCTTATTTCCTGATTGTCAGCGGAAAAAAAGAAAGAAAGAAAGCAATAATGTCCTCCTCGCTCCAACTCTTCTTTCTTGATTTCTTGCAGGTGCTCATTTTCCAAGGGCCACTCCCTTCTGGGAAGTATTTGCAGAGGGGATAAAAAAAAAAAAAAAAGGAACCTGGGTATTTCTGCCTTGAGTTTCGGTGAAATCCCCCGCTTTCCTTCATCAAGGTTAAGAGTCAAGCCTCACGCTCAATCCTCTTGTCTTCCCGGAGACCTTGTCCTTGATGTCACCAAAATTGATACCGTCCCCCATGAATTTTTCTAGTGGCCTTCCCGTGGAATCGTAATCTCCCGGTCTCGGCTTCTCTCTGTCAATTGGGTAGTCTCCCCCTCTACGCACACACTGTATTTGTGATTAAAATAGAATTATTGGAGACGAATATTTCAGAGCAGTGGATGCTGTCTTATTTCTATCATGGATTCTCATCCAGCCGATGATAAAGTCTAAGCTCCTTGGGACAAACAACTACAGGGGCTTCCGAAGAATTTTCTTCATTCCTTGTACCACAGTTATCTTTGTTCTTCTTAAGAACCGTACACAGTCGGGTGTGGTGGTGCACACCTGTACTCCCAGTGGCTCAGGAGGCTGAGGTGGAGGCTGAGGCAGGAGGATCGTGAGTTCAAAGCCAGCCTCAGCAAAAGCAAGGTGCTAAGCAACTCAGTGAGACCCTGTCTCTAAATAAAGTATAAAATAGGGCTGGGCTTAGTGGCCCCGTGCCCCTGACTTCAATCCCTAGTATTCCATCCCTCCAAAAAAAGAACCATACATAGAAATATTTGTAAGTAAATAGACATGATACCTAACTTACTTTTTCTTGGAGGGGGCGGGGTACTGGTGACTGAACCCAGACTTGCTCTGCCATTGAATTACATTCCCCCTTCTTTTTAATTTATTTATTTTAAAATTTTGAGTCAGAGTCTTGCTAAATTATCCGGGCTGGCCTCCAACTTTTGATCCTCCTGCCTCAGCCTCCCGAGAGCTTGAATCACAGAAAGAAAGGAAGGAAGAAAAGATGGAAAATGTAAATAATTCACAAATCTCTATAAAATGCGTACAGAAGGGCCGCATCTCGTTCCTGGGTCTTTCCTGATAGTTCAAAATCATCTTAAAATCAGACTTTTCTGAAATATTAAATGGTTGGGACCTCACCCCCTCCCTGCCATTTTTGTTTTTAGATTGACATCCACCAACAATAGATTTTCTTTTGACTTAAAAAAAAATTTGTATTTGGCAAGGACACAGGCCTTCAAAAAGAGAGAGAGAGAGAGCGAGAGAGAGAAAGAGAGAGCAAAATGATGTAATGCATTGTTGATTCTGTGAAGCCCAAATTTTGCATCACGAATTTTGCACATACACATTCAAAGATGTGTATACGCTGAAAATATGAAGAATCACCACAAGCCACTTTTCCTGTGCCCACAAACGGTTTGAGGTCCTAACCATTTAATATTTCAGAAAAGTCTGATTTTAAGATGATTTTGAACTCTCAGGAAAGACACAGGAACGAGATGCGGCCCTTCTGTACGCATTTTATAGAGATTTGTGAATTATATACATTTTCCATCTTTTCTTCCTTTCTTTCTTTCTGTGATTCAAGCTCTCGGGAGGCTGAGGCAGGAGGATCAAAAGTTGGAGGCCAGCCCGGATGATTCTCAATTTTCACAAATCCTTGGAGCGATATGGGGGATCCACAGGGTGTTTCCAACTCCAGTTGGAAATAACCAGCGTCTTTAAGTCAGGGAATTTCTCTTTCAAAGGTGTTCCTGTAATTCTCTTCCTTGATGGACCCAGTTTGGTGGATTATTTCTCACCCCGGGTCAGATCCCATCTGTCCTCCTCGGCCATTGTACCTATCACTTATCCCCACACCAGGAGGCTGCGGATTCTGGGAGTTTCATTTAAATTCAGATCTCTGTGTGTGTGTGTGTGTGTGTGTGTGTGTGTGAGGGAGGGGGTTGTTTTTGCTGGTTTGTCTTAGGACCCTTTGAGGATGGGGCCACTGTACCTGATGAGTTCCATTTTATTTTATTTTTTTTCTGACTTTCCAATGAATAACTGAAATTCTGCCGGAAGATTCTTCTCTGCCAGGGGCGCTTTTCAATCTTCCACACCCTTGGGATTCAGATTTCATGTTAAGTTGCTTCAGGATGGACACTAGAATCAAATCGTCTCCCGGGCTGGGTAGAAAGGATTTCACACGCCGGTCTCGGTGTCAGGATGGTGAGGGAATAAATAAACAATGCGTTGCCTTGTAATGCCAAGACAATGAATCCCCCCGGTGCCCGTGGTAAATAACTTTCATCATATGAAACTCGAAGAGAAGGACTCCCACCGATAAAAGAGTGTGGTTTGGGAGATACAAGGAGCCTCCAGTTGGTTTCTCCTGAATTCCACCTCAATCTATTTTATAACATCTTCGATATCAGATTCACAAGTTCAATTTGTGGGATGAAGAAAACAGGAAGATGTTAAATTCTGTCGAAAAATAAATGTCAGCAAGGCCCGCAGAGGGCAAAGAAACTCGATTGCAAATGGCGGCCCCAGAATGGAAAGGAGGAGAAGGCTCACCCTGAGGAGGGGCGGTTTGTATATCCATCAGTGACCTTCAATTTGGAAAGAGACACAAAATAGCGCAGAGACCGTGAACCGTGCCAGAATCAGGTGCACTATATGCAAAGATCTTCATTGAAAGACACATTTTTTTTTTCCTACAGACTGAGAGAAAAGGAGACCTACAAAGAACAGAGATCCTTTTGCATCCCACACGGTGTCTCAGTGCCTGATTCTTATCCTGCCAGAGCCTCGCTTTCTTTTTCTGCATGAGATGCTCTTGTAACAAACAGCAGTTCTTGTTTTTGTTTTTCCCCCGCGCTGATTTGAGTCAGGTTCTGATGTTCGCATCCTGGTTGGAAGTGGTCTCAAGAATCCATTTGCAAAGCCTGTTTGCGGGACATCTGAAGGAGCACGCTTTGCTTGGGAGGAGGTCAGTCTGTCCTTACCTGGGAACCCAACTGGCCCTTCCCACAGCTTCATGGATCATGTCAAGGTGGTCGTTTTATAAACCTCTGTCTTTAATTCATTAGGGAACTTACCACTCTCCAATTTGAATTGCAATGAGTCACATGTCTGTTCTGCATTCCCCAAATACCTCCTAGGGCCTGAAGCACCAAGTTTATATAGGAGATATAATTTAATGGAGTTTTATAAGATGAACAAACCCTTTCTGTTCATTTCCTATCAAGGTCCCCTTCTGCCCTGTGGATATCCCAATTCTCCCAGGAATGTCTGAGTCGCCTGTGGATCTGACTCTTCGTCTGGTACAAGAACCAGTCTTAACCAGCAAGAGTTCATGCACACACAAACGCACACACCTGTGCACTCCTGAGAACTTCCAGAACATTCCAGCACACAGAGCGTAATGAGCCCAGGGAACACAGGAGTTGGCGCTGGAGTTCCATGTGCCTCTTTGTAGCAAGCATGAAATGACACGGTATGGGCTCCACATTCCCCTGCCCATTCAGAAAGAGCAAATGCAGGACACGGGAAAGACGAATTCCAAAATAAAAGTAAAATCAGGACTTTTATTCTGATAAAAAAAAAATGAAGCCCATGTTAAAGATTTTATTTTGCTCATTAATCAATGAGACAACCCGACAGATATTATAAGTGGTTCAAAGGGGTGGGGGGCATGTGTACATTCATACACAGCAGAGAAATTGAATTACAAATGGGGATAAGACTGTTGGATTTTTTTTTTTTTTTTTTTTTAGAATCAGTTCAAACTCTATTGAAGAAGACAGACGCTGTGTACCAGTTACCTGCAATTGACAAAGAAAATAGTTCAAAGACAATAAACAGTGCTAGAACTTACAGCCTGGAAAATTGTGTAAGAGCCAATACCGTCTTTCATTGAAGTGCGTGCGTGTGTGTGTGTGTGTGTGTGTGTGTATCCATGACTCCTTGCTTCAGAAACAAAACAAAAAGCCACCAATGTTTGCCAAAGGGACTCGGTGAACCCTCCTCTGCTGGATACAGGGTTCTCAAAATTATTTTGGTTGAAGCGAAACCCAGGGCACCCGGGAGAGAGAGACACATTTTGACTTAGGTCTGCCCTGCTGGGCTGCTGGTCCAGGGTCCACGCAAACACAACTCACCCCGGCAAGGCGACGGTCTGAATAATGGTACTTGGAAAACAAGGGGCAGAGTGATGCCCACCTACCTAAATAGTGATTTAGAGGACCAAGCAAGCCACGTGTGACGGCGGCTGATCCCAGTGGCTCAGGAGGCTGAGGCAGGAGGATCTCGAGTTCAAAGCCAGCCTCAGCAGTGAGGCCCTAAGCAACTCAATGAGACCCTGTCCCTAAATAAAATGCAAAATAGGGCTGGGGATGTGGCTCAGTGGTTGAGTGCCCCTGAGTTCAAACCCTGATACTCTTCCCCCAAAAAAGTCTTGAGATGTGGCTCAGCGGTTCAGCATCCCGGGTCAATTCCCAGTACCAAAAAAGAAGAAAACCAATCAATCTCTGCCTAAAATAGCATTACTTAAATACATTTCAACCACATAAATCAATACTTATGAAATCTCTGGGTTCAATGCCACTTCTCATCACGAGGACGAGAAAGCTTGTTCTTGAAACGTATATTTAGAATGTTAACCTCGTTTTCCTTTATAGGGCCTCACTTTCGTGTTCCTTCCGAATCACTCTGTCTCTTTCAAAGAACGATTGAACCACCTTGATTCTTTCTCCCGTGGACAGGCTTGATTAAAATTAACAATTAAAATAGCTGAAATGGCCTTTCATCACTAGAATCAGAAGTGTGTCCGTGGCCCTAATTGATATGTCTGCTTCAAAGTAATCAGGCACCGAGGACAGAATATCAAACATACAGACGTCTACGTTTGAACAGTATTAAAATGGTTTTTTTAGATTCCTAGAGTCAGATCCAACAGTCACAGTGGAAAAGAAACTAGGTCTCTGGGCCTCAAATATGTTATGATTCTTTATAATGGATTCCAGTTTTCAAATAAAATCTATCCAAACAAAGACACAAGATGGAGTATAAAAATGACGGAAGGCTCAGCGCATTTTGCATGTAGGGAAACCGAACATGGGTAAATCCAGTGACCTTACGTACGGCAGGTCTAATTGTTACCAAAGAACTTAGATAGCCTCTCTGTGCCAACTTGGAATTGAGGCCTCCTGCGTGCGTGCGTGCGTGCGTGTGTGCGTGTGTGTGTGTGTGTGTGTGTGTGCATGCACATCTACCCAGTGTCTTGTGATTCTGTTTAGATGCAGGGATCTCAACTGTACTTCTTACAAGAAAGTAGCTGGTGTTTGGTTTGCATTCATTCCTTGGAAGACAAGAATGCTGAACTACCTACACCCGGGGGTTCAGCCTCAGGCTGTAGATCACAAAGGAGACCGTGCTGCTGCAAACAGATACAGGAGGAAGCAGGTTCAAGAGCAGCTTCCGAGAAGGTGTGAAGTTCTCCTGTGCGGAGGCAGCATTTGTGCACGAATGACCTTGAAAATCACTCTTGATTTGATAATGTTACCTTGGGCAGCCTGCAAAACAGACTAACGTTATACAAGGAAAAAAAAAAAAAAAGACCTAACTTAAGGTGTTGATTGGAATTCACCGCCCACGCTTCTGCAATGTGAATATGCACGTGATGTTTAGGAACAGGTGAGGCTGGATTTTTTAAAATGACAACTTACACCACCCCCCCCCCCCGTTAGCCAAGCCCGCTCCCCAGATAAAAGCAGGATGGAATCCCCATCCCACAAATGGGTACCCACAGGACGGTTAAGCCAGTCTTCCAGGGTTGGAAGAAGCCAACTTAGATTCACCATAGATCAAGACAGACAGTGAAACCAAAATAAATCACCAGAATTACTAGAGAAAAGAAAGAAAAATGGCCCCTTGGCAAAGAAGGAACCCATTTCACTTAAAAATTTTGAAGGGTTGAATTTTAAAGTTTGCTTCTGAATCTGGATGGAAAATGGTCTTTGTCTCCACTATGCAGACAGATGGAGAGGAAGAGCATCAGCAACGGCTCGCATCTATATCCAATCCTGCACAGTGATGTTTCAGCCAACAAGAGACCACCTCTACATCACTGAGCACCATCGCAGCCGCCGCAGTTGGTGTGAGTACATTCTGGGGTTCACACAGCCTGCAACACATCTCTCACACTGCATCCCCGTCATGAAGGGACCCGTGACGTACCACGTCAGTAACTGCAGAAGAGAAAAAAACAGAAACAGGGATCAAAACCCTCAACTGTGTACCCCCTTCTACTCAGTGATTCCACTTTGGAAATGTATCCCAGGAAGCAACGCAGGCAGGTGTGCGAATGCACGCTTCACACTTTGGCTAAAAATAGTGAAACTGGATGATCTCCATCTGTCAATCAAGTTGGGTCAAAAATTAAATTGCAATGAAACATAAAGGAGTTATTTAAAATGATGCTAGATAGAGGCAGACTACCTGCACTATTGATTATCGGCAGCGGTGACAGAGATGAAGGGTAATCAAGGTTTGCATTCATGCATTCATTAGCACTGATCATGATCTCTGTCCTGTGCTGGGAGGTGAACCTCTGCCTTGAATCCCAGTAACCACAGATGAGTGAAATAGTATTATTGCTAACATGTTGCAAATGTGTATGCTATAACGATGGGAAGGAGCACCATGCTCCTCATAATGGCTAGACCAAGTATTTCAGCAAAGAGCATCATGAGCAAGGTAGCGATTCAAGTGGGCTCTTGCTTCATGGGGAAAGAAGTCCTTAACTTCTTACCTATTTGGACAGATAAGTGTTTGGAGTGACAGGTCACCTCTCATTCCTTAGGAACTCAGGAGAAGCAGAATTCTGGCTGGTCTTTGGAATCATCTGGTTAATAGGTGGATCTGAGCTCCCTGAGACAAGTCCCCTTTTATCGGGGTGGAGGGTACCAGGGACTGAACTCAGAGGCACTTGACCCCTGAGCCCCATCCCCAGCCCTATTTTGTATTTTTATTTAGGAACAGGATCTCTCTGAATTGCTTAGCACCTCGCTTTTTGCTGAGGCTGGCTTTGAATTCATGATCCTCCTGCCTCAGCCTCCCGAGCTGCTGGGATTACAGGTGTGCACCACTGCACCCAGCAACAAGCCCCCTTTTAAATCCTGCTTCCTTCTCCCCACCCCCTGTGACTGGTTTGCATGTCATGCGGCTCAGAGGATTGCATGACATCAAACCCCAGAGATAAACCCAAGGAGCATGATTTCGGAGAAACCGTCCTCATCTCTTGTAACAACTAAAGGTGAGTTGAGGTCGAATTCATTAGATTCAAAAATAAAAGAGTGACACTCATGCAAGGTGACACAAAAATGTACCCGGGAGCAGCCTGGGTTGTTTCCCTGCAGGATGAGTTAGAAAGGCCTCACTCAATATTCTCTTTCAAGTGAGGCTCCCTTTCTTTTCCTTTTGGTGAACAGATGGAGAGAATCATGAATTTTTCCTTAGAATGTCAAATTGTGTTCCTCCAACCTTTATGCAACTTGCTGCCTGGGAGTCTTTATTAGACGATTTTGGAGTGAGACCAGGTGCATGAGATCCACAGAATGAAATAGCTCAAAGGGACTGTGAATTCAAGGATCACTGCCCCCGGCAAAACCTAAGGAAGGTGGTTGAAGGCTAGGGATGTCTGAATGCTGAACTCCTCCAAGGATGCGTGGATCCCTAACTTGGGAAAAGTAGCGAAACCAGACAAAAAAACAAAAACATAACGAAACAAAACAAAAACCACGCTCATGTCAGAAAGGATAAGTTTTATTATCACAGTAAGAGTTGTCTAAAATGACCCCTACTTAATTATCTCATCAGGTGAATCCAGAGTGCATTCTTTCTCCAAATATTTTGGCCGATTCTCTGAATTCTTGTGAAAAACACCGGAACATCTAGGCTGCCCGTACCATCTGCTTCCACGCAGAGTTATTTGCCCAAGATAAACCCTTTGCTTTGATCCCACACCTGTTCATTCTATCTGAACTTATTATTGGAATTCTGAGATTTAATTAGCCATTTATGGGACTTCATAGCACTTCAATGCATCAAGAAAGAGAGGTATTTTTAAAGGGGGAGCAGGGGATCAAATTCAGGGACACTGAGCCACATCCCCAGCCCTATTTTGTATTCTATTTAGAGACAGGGTCTCCCTGAGTTGCTTAGGGCCTTGCTTATTTGAAGCTGGCTTTGAACTTGCAATCCTCCTGCCTCAGCCTCCCGAGCCTCTGACATGACAGGCGTGTGCCACCCCCCACCCCAGCAAGAAAAAGAGTTATTATTTTTAAGATTCCAGGGGAAAAACACGTGAAAGAGAAGTAAATATCTCCGTTAAATTAGATGTGGCCAATATAACTATAAATCCTTTTACAAAATCATAGAAACATAGGATTCTACACTGAGATCACATGTGTTGTAATTTCTGCCTCCGCTTGGAAGAAATCAATATTACCAATGTTATGTGATCAATTACCTATTTATTAGAGGTTAACTGATCACCGATAAACCTAGTAGCTCAAGAATACACATTTATTGGTTTCGGTTTTCTATGGGTTAAGAATCTGGCCCTCAGTTAGCTAGCTGCTGCTGTCTGTCAGTGTCTGTCTCTCAGCTAAAACTAAGGTGTCACCCAGGGCTGAGGTTTCATCTGAAGGCTCGACCGAGGTTAACCCACTTCCAGGGTCTAGAGGATTAACACTAGGGCCATCTTACTGTCAGCCAGCCACTTGGACACAAGGGATACAAACAAAGGACTCCACTGAACACACACTTAAAGACTTGCTCATTTTTCAAAAGGCTGATACAATGAATGAATACAGATGTATAGATAGAGCCAACCATTCTACTTAAGGCACGCATGACTCGTTTTATATGATTATCCACTTTATCAGGCTGTTTATGAACCGAGGGGTTATAAACCCAGATCTCTGACTAAGCAAGCTCATGTGAATCCTAAGAAAAAAGTGTCCCAAGAAATATTTTCCTTCTGGGAAAATATCCTTGCGGTGGTAAATCTCAGCTGTGTAGTAATGACTAAATTCGTTCCTATGTCTGTGGGCCTTACTATGTGTTGAAACCCGGAGCACAAAACTATGATTCATCAAATAACATGGTTTGCATATAAATTGTTTTAGCTGGGGGTTCTCCAGAGCAACATCATCAACAGGAAGCATGGTATAAGAAGGGGATTTGTTAGAGTGGTTTACACCACCAGGAGCTGGACCGTCCACACTGGCTGTCTGCAGGATGGAGTGCTGGGGGAGCAGGGAGATGCACACTCCCAAAGTCTGAAGCCTCAGAATAAGACGGACCAGCTATGCTACCCAGTCTGAGATGGAAGGTTCTGGAAACTCCCTGGAGAATCACGGGCAGCGTCCACTTTGGAAGAGTGAAGAAGCCAGAGTCTGAGGTCCTCAGAGGATCCCAGCAGCAATCAAGAACCCCTTCAAGAAGGACAGGTTCTTCCCATTTTTATTCCATCCAAGCCGCCATCCTATGGGACGGGGCTGCCCACGCTTAGGGAGGGTCTCCACTCCGGTTGGCTAATTCGCATGCCCATCATTCCTGGACACACCCTCATGGACACGCCCATGAGCCCTTTAATCCACAGCATCTCTTCATGCAATCAAGTTAACAATTGAGATTAACCTTTACATGAATGAACCTAGCATGACTTCTACAAATCTCAAAGAATCTTGGGGAAAAAAAAAACAAAAAAACATAGTAGGTTTAGATATAAACTCCATGTTTTTAAACAGCTTCTCCCTGATATCAATTTTCAACTCTAAAAAGAAATTAAAGAATTCACTTTCATGGGAGAAAACTCAATATGTCGAATACCAGATGTCCCAGGAAATACTGCAGTAAGACTCTGTGTACCCTAGAACCTACTGGTATTGATAAGTATCCTAAGAAGTGTCTTTGTGGGGTTATTTCTCAATGAATCCAATGGTATCATTCACCAAACTCTTCAAATTGATTCGTTTGCTGAGCGAGAGTTCCGTCTTGAAGATTCTGGTCTCCATTCCATGATGCATTATTTTGCACAATCCATCCCAGAATGAGATTCCTGATTCCCTCGTGGGGCCAATGTATTGTAGGGACGGAGAGTGACAGGGACCCGCTAGCCCTCTCTCTCTCCTACCTTGAACCTGCCTTAGACCTGCCACTGTAACACATTCCACTTTCCACCTCAGATACAGAAGCGCAACCCACTCAGCTATGGATTTGCTGAAAATATTGTGTTTACATTAAAGACAATTTCCCCCTTTGGATATTTAGTGTGAGATCAATAATTAGCCAATTCCAGTGCCGTGCACGTCGGGCCTCATAACCACACTTCCTGAACTCCAGGCAGAAATCCGAAATCTAGAAATGTACACCCTCCACCTGAAGCTGGTACCCACAGTTTGACTTTTAAAAAGTCATCTCAGCTTCTACATCTGCATCTTCAAGCTGCGGTCCCCACGGCAGGAACACACCGTCCTCATCGCAGAGAAGAATGACCAACCAAAGCAACCTGGGTGTGGTGGCGTGACTGGCAAGGGTCAGCGAATCCTTGACGTTCTTTTTGGGGGTCTGTTTTTTTCTTTCTTAGGTGTCTCGCAAAGGAAGAGGAAGTGGATTTGTATTCTGAGCAGGAGGAGCAAGCTGGTGGCTTTAAACCAATCTGATGGCTGCCTCCCTTCTTCATTGGAAATGAATGAGCTTTCTGGTGCACGCTTGTGCAGAGTGGAATTTAAGCAGGGCGTGAGGTCCTCCTTGGTTAAGACGACTGCAAAGAAAAATTGGCACAGGCAGCACTGAAAGGTCTCACCCTGCATTGACGGAAATGAAACAGAAATGCAACATAGAACACAAAGGTTACCCATCTACCGTGAAACACTCCCCCACCGGCTTTGCAAGCCTCCCTCGAGCTGGTCCCAACTTGGATTCCCCTGCCCAACCTGCCATTTCCTGTTGATCAGCTCCAGCCTCCTAAATTACTGGCAGGAAGCTCAAATACACAACGGAAATTTACAACTCCAATGGGCTCTCTCTCTTCTCTTTGAATAGTCTTATCAAACTCTATTCTCCGATAAAATGCAATTGGGCTCCTATGATCACCCTCTCTGATGCAATTAGATACGTAAATGGAGGAGGTAAGGAGAGGCATCCATCATAGGAAAAGAGGGAGAGAGAGAGAAATGGCAGACAGGTAAGAAACAGACTGCATGCATATACCTTTTTTTTTTTATTCTAATGTATCTTCAGCTTACCAACATTCTCCTTTGATATTTCACAGTCATTGCGTTCTCACTAAACATCAGGAGCTCTGCAGAATGCCCACTAAACCTGAACATCCCTCTAACCTTTGCAGTATTTCCCCCGGGGTGGGGTGGGGTGGGGGGCAGCTCCTATCATGCAGCTACTTGCTCTTTCCAAGATGGACACTTGTATCCTGGGGCGGGGCTGGAGGCAGCTTTCGGTTCTGAGTCACTCTGAAAACAGGTTGAGTGCCCCTGATGGGGAACGCTGGGGACCGGAAGGAAATCAGAATGCTTTGAATTCTGGATGAGTTGCATATTCACAACGAGAGATGTGACCCAACTGTAAATTAGAACTTATTTATGTGTCCCGGGCATCTGTTCCAGTTTGGCTCCTAGTTGTGTCTCCCAGAGGTCCCTACTGGTAAAGAAAGCCTTGATTATGGTGCTTTTGGGAGCTGGCGGAGCCATTAAGAAGTCAGACCTAATAGGAGGTCCACAAACCACTGGACGCAGGTCCTTGCAGGGACAGTAGAACCCCAACCTCTTCTTCTCTTTCTCCTTCTAACCACTCCCTCTCACTTCCCTCTGTGATGTGCTGTCTCAACTCCAGCCCCAAAGCAACACGGCCAATCCTCCGGGGACAGGAACTCCCCAAACTATGAGCTCCAAAGAAACTTTTTTTCTCTTTCTAAGGTCATCATCTGAAGTATCTGTTACAGTAACCAAACACTGACTATCAGCAGATCACACACACATGCCCCTAAACCTTCAAGGGTCAAAAATCCCACGGCACTTGGGATTTTCTTCAGGCAGCGATTTTTAGGGGCCTGGGGTTCTGTGCAATACCGCCAGGCCCAGGCCGAAGGCACCAGGGTAAGACAAAGCGTGAGCTACTCCAGATCCCCTCGCTCATCAACCCAAGGTTTCTCCTCCACTTTGGCACAACATACACCTAGCCTAGATCTCTCTTTGCTACAGAGCTAGCTGATAACACTAGCAGCATCCCTGGGCTCTAGCCACTGGATGCCAGCCCCTGCCCACTTCCAATGTGACAATCAAAAATGGCTCCAGATAATGCCAAGAACATGCTTAGAAAATCAGTGAACTGGTGCCCGCTCCAGAATACCCCTCTGTTAGTCAGCAAAATACCCAACAAGAACAATGTAGGAAAGTAAAAACTTCTTTTGGTTCATGGTGTCCAAGGTTCATTCCATGGTGGGCCGACTCCATGGCTCTGGCCCAAGGGGAGCAGAACAAGATGGCGGCAGGGCCTGGAGGAGGAGAGCAGCTCAGGACAGGGCACCAGGGAGCAGAGAGAGCTCTGCTCACCAGGGACAGGACAGAGACCCCCTCCTCCAGCCACACCCCACCTTCTGCAGTCACCACCCAGTGAGTCCATTCAAACCAGGGTGGACTGACCAGGTTACAGCGCTCATGATCTAATCACTTCACATTCTGCACTGACCCAGAAGCGTTTGGGGACCACCTTCCATTTCAGCCATAAGAATCCCCTTGGTAAATAACTTTGGTAAAACCTCTGAAGACTCTGGTAGTGCAAATAAAATCAGGTTTCATTTGCTAAATGCATTTAGACCTTTGCTAGAGGACACGCAAAACCATGTCACCCAGCCAGCCTTGAGCAGCAGGAAGTCACCGAACTCTACTTCCAAAAGAGCTGTTTATTGACCCTATTTTAAGAACATGAGGATAGCACCTGACCCAACGTAGACACTTATGAAAATAGAACCTGTAATCAAATGTCTATTAAAAGCCTTCTTATTATTTACTAATGAATATTAATGTCTGCCTAATAGACACATTTGTAATGGAGATTACTGCTCCAAAATTACTTCAATTACTTTGTGATTCATCATTATTAGCATATTTATTTTATACCTACCTATATATATATATTTTTTTTTTTTTCTGGTAACAGGAAGCATGTCCCAACAATAGCGCCTTATTTTACCCTTTGCCACGTAAGTTATATATTATTGGCTTAATGACTTATTTGCCCACACACCTTAATGCTTCTAATTCATTTGGCTCTGGATGATGTTTATATAGGTGACACACTGGATGGACCCTTGAAGTCAGCTGTCTCTCCAACACTCTTCTTTCCCTACTCAGCACAGCGGTGGTACTAGAGAAACGTCTCCAGCATCCTGAGGGAAGAAGACTAACATGGAATTCAGAAAATTTTTTTGCCATGCCTTTAGGAGAATATGTAAAATTTTCTTAGCACTGAGGATGCTTATTAGTCGTGGATTTATATGCAAGATACAACCCGACTGCTAACAATTAAGGAGAAAGTAGCTTCTCTAAGATTTTTTTGCAAGGATGTAGACTTTTAAATTTTGATTTTTTTATTAAAGAAGGTGCTACAGTTTGGATCTTCAGTGTACCCCAAAGAACCCTGTGGTAAAAGCTTGGCCCCCCAGAGTGGTGGTATGGGGGAACATGATTGTAGCTTATAAGAGGTGGAACCTACTAGGAGGTATTCTGGTCATCTGGGGACATGCCCTTGTTAAAGGACTATGGGAGCCCAGTCTCTTGCTCTATCACATTTGTTTTCTGGCTATGACATGAGGAATTTGGCTCTGTCATGTGTTTCCACTAAGATTTGCAGCCACACCACAGGGACAACAAGCTCCAAAATGGCAAATCCCAAAGAAACCTTTTTTCTTTATAACTTGACGGTCATGGGTAATCATTATAGTAACAGAAAGCTGATCAACACAGAAAGAACTTAAATGCTTATTGTCAAAATGTATAAATGTCCAAAGTAATGAAGAAAATAAATGGCAATTTATCTGTTGCTTTATTACCCGGAGATAAATCATCATTTAGATCTGGAGGTGTTTCACCATTTTTTCCCTGTATGTTTTTGAACACACTTATTGAAATTATTAGACAATAGAACACACTGTCTCTCCTGAGATCCATTCTGACATTATGTGCTCTCTTAGAATGTTGAATGTGCTGCTCACTGTCACATGAGTCATATGATTTTCCTATAAAGCAGATGAAGGAGGAAAGAGAGGCTGTGGGTTTTGGAATGCACCCATACCCTAACACAGAGGAAAGCAAATTTTCCCTTCACAGAGCCACGGATGAGACATGGGTGAATGGCTATGTTTGCATTCCAATGAATCTTTATTTACAATAAAAAAAAAAATGAAGGGCAGGTTTCAGCCTGTGGATTGGAATTTGGACTTCCTGTCTTTCCTACTTGGTCCAATATTGCCAGACAATGGACGAGTGACAAACTCCAGACACAGATCAGCACTTGCAGCTAGGTGCTAGAGTAGTCCTAGTTCTGTTGAAAAAAGGCCGAGACGGAGGAGGAGATCAAGGGAAAAATTATTATTAAACTATCAAACATGTAAGCAAATAAACATTCATCACCACTTTTCATCAGGGAGAACACTGTACCTCTGAATTCTTTTCAGACTTAAAATGTTGCATGGGCTTTTGGAGCAGGCTTCACGGACAAGAGCTTCTCTCTGCACGGGCAACCTGTTCGCGGGAGTATTGATCCAGCCATAATCCCTCCGGCTCCGCTTTATCTGGCTGCTGTCCAAGTTAGAACCATTTCTGCCACTACATAAATCTCTTCAATAATTTCCCCCGAATTAAGTCCCCCTCTGTCTTCTCTGATCAACCCATTTCCCTCCCACGAACTCGAGATTCGATTAGCCACACATGGCTGACAGAATCTATTTTTAAAAGGACATTTTGTGATTAGGCAATTTTCTGTAAGGATGATTGCTGGGAAAAGAATAACCCACCAACAATGATGCTATTCGCCTTGCAAGAAATGCATTGGAGGTGGAGATGGATTTCTGTTTTCTCCTTTCTTTTTTAAAAGTCTCCCATTTGCCACAGACTGAGCCACTACAGAGTTTATAGGTAAATGCATTTTCAGTTCCACAAACACAATGTGCCCACTGAAGCCAAAGTTGGAAGTGTTTTGTCAAGTTCCCAGAAAATCGTTTGTACCGTTTTCTGGGTGCCAAGCGCTCACCTCTTCAGGGTTTTCTCCCGGCACTTTATCAGGGCACCCATTGGTGCTAGAGGACCGGAGCATGGAGAAAGGGAAGCAGCCAGTGTTCGTATGTCACTCTGCATCTCCCTCCTGTGACCGCACCAAGCCCCAAAGTGCGGCCAGTGTGCAGAGCAATGGAGAGTGAGGGTGGTGAGGATGGGGAAGGTCTCTTGCTTGCAGGGGAGGAGGAAGGGGAGATGGAGGAGGAAGAGAGTAGGAACAGGAAGAGGAGGAGATAATGAAGAAGGAGGAGAAGGAGGAGGCGGAGGAGGAGATGGAGGAGGAGGAGGAGGAGGAGGAGGAGGAGGAGGAGGAGGAGAGGAGAGGAGAGGAGGAGGAGAGAGAGAGAGAGAGAGAGAGAGAGAGAGAGAGAGAGAGAATNGGCTGCAGCAAAATAACCGGGGGGTGACGAGCAACTTGTGTAGATGGGTACAGCAGGAGTGGGAGCCATTTATTGCAGGACAGGAGGGGTATAGAGACATAACTGAATACACAGCTTAACTTAATTAACATAAAGTAGATACAGCAGTCAACCAATAAGGAGTCATCATCTTAATGATTACACACAGCTTGACCCAATTGACAAGATCTAGACAGCAGTCAGTCATTAAGGAATCTCTATCATCTTAATGGCTCACTTCTCAAACCACTCCCTCTGGGAAAATGCCAGGTGCCATCTTGACTTGGTTGTGGTCCTCATCGGGAAATGGAGAAGGAGGAAGAGGAGATGGAGGGGAAGGAGGAGGAGATGGAGAAGGAGGAAGAGGAGATGGAGGAGGAGGAGGAGGAGGAGGAAGAGGGGGAGGTGGAGGAGGAGATGAAGGAGGAGGACGAGGAGGAGATGAAGAAGGAGAAGGATGAGGAGAACAGCCATGACAACTGGGGAGAGGAGGAGAAAGAGGAGGTGGAAGAGTCCTGGAAGCCACTGTTTAACCTCCCTGTTCCCAGGGATGAGGGTAAGCGTGGACCTGGGCAGCCCCCAGACGCCCACTCCCCCTCTGTCCTGTCCTGCTCCTTGCTGGACCCCGCCCTGGGCTGCTCAGAACCATCCTGTACAATCTGTCCCTCAGGACTGGGACGTAGGTCCCCCGGCTGTGGCGGGCAGTGGGCTAGCTGCCCAGAGCTTTGTATCACCTCCAGGTTCTGCCTGTTCCAGCGAGGACACCATGACCTCACGTGGACATCTGAGTCCATGCACCAAGCACCTATACGAGAGAGCCGCGGGTCGTGCATGGGACAAAGTGGGTCTGTCCTTATTTATCTTCTCAGGGCTTCCAAAACGGGGTTCCGGCCATCCATGGGGCCGCCAAGGGGTTAGACAGGGTCCAGAGACTCGGACAAGTGAGTGGAATAATTCAACATGAACCTAAAGCCTAAGAATATGCCTCCAAGTTCAAGGCAGAAGATGACGAAGTCCCTCCTTCCTCTGATCCTGTTTATTGAGGTCCTCCATGGATAGGGTGAAATCCCCCCTATAGGGAGGGCCACGCGTCTTACAGAGACTCTGCGGATCCCAGCGCCCTCTCCACCTTCACATGCACACCCCAAAATAAGGGTGCCACCAGATTTGTGGGCATCTCCGGACCCAGCGAATCAGACACGTGCAATTAACTACCACAGGAATCGTGGGTCTCTTACCATGCACCGTGAGGGTCGTCTGGGCTCCTAACACAAATGTCTTTCAACCACACGATCCTCACATCCAGGTTGGCCGGGGTATCCAGATGGCCAAAAGGGGACAGCTGCCATCGACCGACCGCTGCCATCGACCGCTGCCGTCACCTCCGGTCTCCGATCAATGCGGTCAGGACCCACTCGAAAATCCCATTTTTAAATCTATTTACCCACATTGATCCTGATCTGGAAATGGATTAAATGGATGACGATCTGGAATAATACATGAAGCAAAAACGCCAGTTTTTATAATAGCTACGAAAACAGAAATGGAGCTTGGGTAGGGGGGGTGCTGGCGTATGGGTCAGCTCATCTGGGCCAGGGAGCCCATGCCTGGGAAACGGCGGTCACTTCCATCTGAATTAAAGGGAAGTGGCACAGGCAGACCTCAGCTGGACCTCAGCAGAAGCAGGATGAACCCTGAGCAGCATTCAGAACCAGCCCACAGCTCCCTGCCATGGACGGCCACTTGCAACATGGTGGGTATGGATAGCCACAGGACAGACTTGTGGAAGGCACTCCCAGTGATGTGCACAATGTGTCACAATCAAACTGGGGCCTTTACCTGGCAAGACGTCCATTCATTTATAATTTCCCTGTGGTAGAAACATTCAAAGTCTTCTAGCTATTTTGAAACACTCGACATAGTCTATTTTTTTTTTTTTTTTTTTGGTAGGGATTGAACTCAGTGCATTCCACCCCTGAGCCCCGTCCCCAGCCCTATTTTGTATTTTATCGAGAGACAGGGTCTCCCTGAGTTGCTTGCGGCCTCGCTTTGTCTGAGGCTGCCTTTGACCTCGCGATCCTCCTGCCTCAGCCTCCCAAACAGCTGGATTACAGCATGCACCTCTGCGCCCAGCTCAACATACTCTTTGGGACATACAATTACGGAACTATGCAACAGAATACTATTTCTACCCAACGAGAGACATGTTAGCAAAAGCAAAAATCTCGACAGAGTGTGTGGGCAGGGGAAATGGTAAATACCACAAAGTCATGCACAATACGACAGAATTTGTGTAAAGTTTTAAATCACGCAAAATATTCTAGCGTATGGCTTCTGAGCACCTATCACACAGTAACGATTTTAAAACACATGTTAAAATTTTAAAACCCCAAAATCAATGCCAAATCCGGGGATTGTGCAAGGAGAAGATAAGATACTAGTCAGAAATCAAAGGGTAAAAAGCATTCAAGTGGGTTGGAAATTTTCCATTATTAATGATAGGTAGAGGGATAGATAGTCACAGAGATAAATAGATACAAAGTATCATTCAGTTAATTCCAATTTTCTACAACAGCTAGGCAATGGTTTGCAGAGCGTCATTATGTAAAATTCCGTGCCAGGCATTATTTATTTAGTGGAAATAATAAAGCCACTTTCTCGCAGGCAGATACTAGGTATCTGAGACCAGCCAAGTGTGCCCTGGAGATCTGGATTAGAGCCAAAGAACCTTCCCTGGGTTCTGCTCCACTTCTGCCAAATTGGGCATGTTCTTGAGAGTCAAAAACTAATTTCAGGCCACTTTAGGCTTGTCATAGCTGATAAGTTGATTGTCTTTCTAGAGTTAAGAATAAAATACTAGCTGGGCTCAGTGGTGCACACCTGCAATCCTAGTGACTCAGGAGGCTGAGGCAGGAGGATTGCAAGTTGGAGGCCAGCCTCAGCAACTTGGTGAGGCCCTAAGCAAATTAGCAAAACCCTTTCCCAAAATAAAAAAAGGGGGGGATGGGGATGTGGCTCCGTGGTTAAGCACCCCTGGGTTCAATCCCTGGTACAAAAAATATATATATATTTAATTAATTAATAATACAAACAAAGGAGATACTAATGAACCCAGAGCCAGCATCTTTGTCTTACTCTCTGTTAACATGGCAATCTCCTCACAAGGATCAATTCCAGAGAATGAAGGGTTTCAATTAGAATTCAACTTCTGGGAATTTATTTTCATACACTTGATTGGCGGTCTGGAGAATGTCATTGAAAGTTTGGCCAGAATTCTGTTGCATTTTTTTTTTTTTTATTCACAAGGTCGTGTTCAGGAACTAAAGTCACATCGTGCTCCTCCTGAAGGAAATCCAAACTCAAAGAATCTTCATTCAGAGAAATACGTGGAAGAGAGATTTTTTTCCAAAAGAAAGAAGCAATTAGCTTTCCTCTCTGTGCAAATTATTTCCGGGAACCGCTCTGAAAAGGTCAGTGAGCTCTCTGGATTTAGAGAAAGACAGTCCCTGTCATATTTAACTTTCATAAATCTCACAAACACTCCTAGACTTATTAATTGGGTAGTCAATATCCCAGATTTTTTTTTTTTTGTACCGGGGATTGAACCCAGGGGCGTTCAACCCCTGAGCCCCATCCCCAGCGCTAGTTTGTGTTTTATTTAGAGACAGGGTCTCCCTGGGTTGCTTAGCACCTCGCTTTTTCTGAGGCTGCCTTTGAACTTGCCATCCTCCTGCCTCAGATTTTTAACGAAAATTATTTTTGAATGTGCCCTTGACAAATTTTTGACAAGGGAGCCTGGGATAAGGCTATACCAGGCACTGGAAGGATACACGGGCCTGGAAGAGTGTGCTCTCTGTTCTCAAAGGAGGGGGCCAAGGTGATGCCCAGGAGGCTACGCATTAGCAATAGGTTTACAAAAGCACCTCATCTCAGGCCCAAGGGCAACTGGGCGGAGGGACCATGCATGGAAACCTCTGAAGCATGAGCCCCAATTAATCTTTCCTCTTTATAAGTTGACTATGTAAAGAGTATTTGTTA
This sequence comes from Marmota marmota marmota, assembly GCF_001458135.2. Taxonomy (NCBI): domain Eukaryota; kingdom Metazoa; phylum Chordata; class Mammalia; order Rodentia; family Sciuridae; genus Marmota; species Marmota marmota. The sequence goes on from NW_026000327.1 coordinate 2,224,829, forward strand.
CAGTGTCGGAAAACTAACCAACACACATCTGAAATCCAAGAGTGTGTACATCTCATCTAGGCATTGAACAACCAGTTGCACGGGTACCTGCACAATGCATGTGACCTCAGAGAGTGTACCCTTCTGTGTCCGTGCCCAATGGGTAAGGGCAGTAGAAACCTGCTAAAATATTGGCTGTGTCAACACTGTTACTGTAACATAGAGCCCAAACCAGGGGGCCGTAAAGACGCTGTGGTCTTCCTCCAAGAAGGGTGCTGCTCAGTTTTTGTAAAACGCCAAACTAAAAGTAGCTCATTTTGTGTATCTCAATTTATTTTTAATGCAATTTTAAAACCGGAAGGCTCTATCGATTTTAATTTACTGCTTATGAATGGCCCTTTGTACATAATACTTTTATGGAGTCTTTTCTGCGTAACTTGAACAGCACAGGTGAGATAAAAGGATTTTTTTTTTTTTGGTCACATCTGTTAACAAATTTAAATTCAAAAAAATCTTCCGAGAAGCAAATCCTGGCAGTAAATTTTTTCTTTAGCTTTGCAAGTATCCTTTTTTTTTTTTTAGTTAGGTGCCCCTATTTCTTTTAATGCTCCCGTGTTAAAGACAGGAGAAAATTATAGGAGAAAAAAGAATCAATAACCGTGTGATGTTCCATTATGTAAGTGACGGATGGTGAACTTTAGAAACATGAATTAGGGAATATATAGACTTTTGAAGGCCGCAGGGCCCATTTGCAGTATTATCGTAGATTAAATGTGGTAGCAACGGCTCTTGGTAGAGACCAATTACAGGTAAAATGTAAACACTCTCTCTTCTTAAAAGCAAACCTGATCTGGTGTATATCTGAGAATCTGATTCTGGGAAGGAGCCCGGGTTCTTCCCCTCCAGCCGCCTGGCAGATCCTAAACCTCTCAGTTAAGCACCAAAGGGTTGAAGAATTTGGCCGGGACACTGGAAGTGCAGTTTGAGACCCCTATGCAAAGCCAGGATTCTCAAGTAAGGGCGACCTCAGGGAAAGCTGACCTCCTGAAAGTAGACCCCCTGCGTAGCCACGTCACCACATCTTCACCCCATAAAGCGTGCATAAGTGTGTGAGCAAGCCGTGCAGGGTTGAAGCAAGCAAGACGTGAAGAGATCATTTAAAACACAGACACCAAGGGACTTTTGCAGATCAAGTCCCACAGAACGCCAGCACTTATTCGGTTTCCCTCTCCCTCTCTATCCAATGCACACACAAATCTTGGCACGCACAAGGGATCATGAGCGAATCCATCACTTCTGACAGCTTAAAAAAAAAAAGGAGAAGATGGTACTGAAATTTAGACAGACTCAAAGGACCCAGCACAGCCAAGGATTCTGGAAGATAAAAATTTAAAAGGCTGCCCTTTTTACATGACCGCGTTTTGAGATGCAGTTGGGTGTGTCTCATGGAGGGTGAACAATCTAACTCTGAGAGGCTCAGGGTTCTGTTTTCCTATATAATCTGGACACCGTTGGTTGATCTTCCGTCCCTCAATATGTCACTACGATAATGAAGGTGATGGAGTCGTGGCTCACAAATCGACCAGCAGAACACCCAAAGACCGTCGAGAAAAATCTCCCCCTTGACGTAGGTCCAAGCTAGCCCTGTGATCTCATCTGGGAGGAGAGGTTAGCTTTTTTTCAATAAATGGCGCGTTTAGCTCTTCCTAGGGAAAAATACCAGGCAGGGATTCACTGGGGACTTTAATAAGCAGAATGTGCATATTAAAAGAATAAATCCAGAGTTTATGATTTCCAACGGTATAGAGAGATAAGGTAACGCAAGGGGAGAATATTAAACCCAGGGCATTGTATAAATGGCTTTTCGGAGCTATATTCTTTGTTTTCTCCTGGGTATCAGTGAGGGTAAAATTCATGTTAAAACAAAACTCTAGGACATGCGGGTTAATGAACTAAATTTAATTATTAGGTACACCAAATAACAATAGCAATTGCTAGGGTAATGAAATGGCCTGTATTTTTAAAGACAGAGCAATAAAGGAGTGTTCAATTCATGAATAGACTCAGAACTTGCAGTCTCCGAGAGGGTTCTCCCAAGTTGTAATGTCACAATGGGTTTGTTTTCAACCACATCTGCTGCATAAGCAGGAGGTGGCTGGGGAGCACCTGGGGCTCCCCTGTTGAGTTTCAGTGTTTTAAAGGTTGCAAGTATTTGCTCGCAGATGCATGAGTTAACGGTGTGGTTACTGTAGTGCCTTTTCCCGTTATTATTTCCCCAAAGCTTCTGTAGCGGATTGCAGGCGCAACTGCAGAGCAGAACCTCACCAAAGAAATATTGCCCCGACTGTGTTGTATATGATGCACAGGAAAGAACCAGGTAGAACCCCTGGAAGGGTGGATTAAAAAGAAAGTCTCCATTTACCAGCAAATGCCATGATTTCATTCTTCATGGCTGAGTAATACTCCATTGTGTATATGTACCACATTTCCTTCATCCATCATCTATGACGGGCACCAGAGCTGGTGGCATAACGTGGCTATTGTGAATTATGCCGCTATAAATATTGGTGTGACTTGGTCACTACAGTGTGCTGATTTTAGACCTTTTGGATAAATACGGAGAAAGAGAGCTGTTTCATATGGTGATTCCCTTCCTAGTCTTGTGAGGAATCTCCATGATGCTTTTCAAAGTGATCGCACTGATTTTCAGCCCCAGCAACAATGCACCAAAGTGCCATTTCCCCCCACATTTCAATGGATGGAACTGAGAACATCATGCTGGAGGGAAATCAGCCAGACTGGGAAAGTCAAGGGTTGAATGTCCTCTGTCCTATGCACAAGTTGGACAGCATCCCTTCCATTCCTTTATGCATGCAAAGTCTCTGGGAGTAGGTCCCCACGGTAAGGGAAAAACCTTTGGACCCAGGGCAAACATGACTGTGCCTTGCTCACCTGCTGCAGGCTGCACAGAGCAGAGGGAGGGAGATCAGGCGACCAGAACTTCCCGTTAAAACGTGTCCAGGCATCCGCTGCAGGAGCACAGAGAACCGCCTGGAAATGCTGTCGGGAAATTTAATTAAAAACCAAAGATCTTGTAGCACAGAAAACTTCTTCCCGTAGCAAGTGGAGGGATAAAAATAAAACAATAAAAGCAATTTTACGAGCGCATAAGCCTTCGTTTGGAACACCACGCTCATCTCAGGGAACCGACTGAGGACTTCCAAAGACCAAAATCCAAGCCAAGCAGACACAGCCCATTCCGTATAGGGGCTCAAGGCAGACAATAACCAGCCCTCAAGTAAGAGAGCTGTGTGACATTATTTAGGACAGTCACCAGAGCCACCTTGTTCATAATGGAGGTGGACACGGATGTTAGATAATTCATTTTATATGAAGGAAAAAATAAATTTATCTACAAGAAGGGAGGGTTTGGCAAGTGGTAGCCCCTCCAAAATCACCCGCGAGAGATGCCACATCTCTTGATGTTTCTGCTTCAAAGAGATGGCCCCAGGTCCTCAGGAAGACATTCTTGGTCCTGAATCTGCTAAAAGACTTCTTTAGCTTTTGAAGGAACTTACATATAATTCAAAGGAACTTATATTTCAAAGAACAGAGAGATTTTTAATATAAATGGTTCAAGAAAAGGGATGGATGTGTCTGCTTTTCATTTTTTAACTTTTTTGGGGGGACGGGGGACATACTGGGATTGAACTCAGGGGCACTCAGCCACTGAGCCCCGTCCCCTGCCCTATTTTGTATTTTATTTAGAGACAGGGTCTCACTGAGTTGCGTAGGGCCTCGCTTTGGCTGAGGCTGGCTTTGAACTCACGATCCTCCTGTCTCAGCCTCCTGAGCCGCTGGGATGACAGGTGTGAGCCACGGCGCCCGGTTCGGTGCACGTTCACTAGCTTTTAATGAACACTGGTAATTGCACATATTCACTGAATACGCTGTCCTGTATACTTCAGTGGAAGTGCACGAGGTGCATTGACCAAAATGAGATACTTAGCTCTTCCTTAATTGTCACATTTGCCATTTCTCGGTGGAGACAACTTTCAAACCCTCTGTCCTAGCTACTTTGAAATGCAGGATATCATACCGTCAACTGTCCTGCGCAATAGCACATCAGAACTCACTCCACATGGAACTGCGACTGTGCACCTGTTAATCAATTTTTCTGCTCCACCCTCCTTTTCTACCCTCTCTCCCCGGTCTCTTTAACACACTCATTTCCTTTCCTTTAGATAAACACCCAGCCGCGGCACAGCCGGATCTTAGAGTAGTTCTGCTTTGGATTTTTTTTTTGAAGACCCTGCATCCCATCATGCCTACCCTAAATCTCCTTCTATTTTTAACAGGGAGAGTCAAGCATCTTATTTCTAATTTTTCTTGGCCACTGGTTCCAGTGCCTGCTGGATTAGCACGGGCCTCAGAGGAGGCTGCTCCAGGGAGGCCCACACCGTCCAACTTTACCTGCCACGTCCGTCCTCATATTTCCCCAAACGAATCCCGTCGTGCCAGGTGCTGAGACACTCTTTGAAAACATAACTGGAGAACAGAGGAGGAGAAAAAACATATTTCTTGAGGCTTTACTAACCTAAGTGTCCATTACCGAGAAAATGGCCTCTTCTTGGGCCCTGTTCCTGGTCACCTCGGATGAGGTGCGGCAGGGCCAACTGGGGTCGAGGGTAAATGTGTATATCTGTATCCACCGTCTTCAAGGTTTGGAGGCATGACACGTAGCTTGTTGGAAAAGTACCCAGCATGTCCCCATGCCGTGAGAGCACAGGGGACCGGCTCAGGAGCGGCTTCAGAACGGTTTGACAAGGCAGGACGCGTGGCCTCCCCGGTGATGGCCGGCCACTGGTGCTGTCCTCTCTGCTCAGCGCCCCGAGAGGATTAAAAGAAAATCAAAGAAGTGCATGTTCCTGTCCCTGGCCCTCCATTCCTCCCCGGTCACATCAAATGTGTGTCATCTTGTCACAAATATTCATCGGCTCAACCTGCACATCAGAATCATCCTCGCAGCCAAATCCCCCGCCGAGAAGGGGGGCCGGAGGCTCGCAGGTGGCCACCCGATTACTAGAAATTCATCATAAGGGGGTGAACCACACCGGCTCGTCGGGATCCCGCGACCACAGAGCCAGCGGAGGCCCGGGAGCCTCTTCATGCCCGTGTTGCTGACCACTCCGAGGACTTGGCTTTGTTTTGGGGTTCTCATTAGAGTCACAGAACGTGCAGGGCCAGATCTAGCTCCCTGGGACCTGTGTCCTGTACAAAGGAAAAAGTTCTGCTTCTACCTGACCAGGTCCTTGACCCCGGCCCCTTGGCAAAAGGCAGATTAGCCAAGGAGAGCGATCAGAAGCTTATTAATGTGCAAGATTGTCCTCCCTTGGAAGTGGGGTAGGGTTCCAGGACCCCCCAAGGGTCTGAAGCCACCCCTCGTCTGAAGCCCTAGGTATGCTCCGTCATTACCTGTAAAGGAAAAGTCTGTCCACTCCTGAGTCCCCGTTAAGAGATCCACAGCAATCAGGAACAATAAGAATGAACCATTGTCCGCCATGCACTGTAAGGAGAGTCGTTCAAAACCCGAGAACTGCTTTTTTTTTTCTTGAATTTCCCACTTGGTGTTTTCAGACCAAGGCGGCTGTAGATGAGTGAAATCCTGCAGAGGGACTCCCCCCCCCC
>NW_026000327.1:2230520-2289922 GCF_001458135.2 Marmota marmota marmota
GCACTTTTGTGCATTGTTTCTGTGTCTGAAAATCAGTGCGATCACTTTGAAAAGACGAAGATGAAAGGTTCAAAACACGGTTTCTCGAGAAGGCGTATCACTCTGCACGGTGAGGTGTCACAAGTCAAATGTCACATGTGGGTGATGGTGTGTAGTTCCTTCATGAGGAGCAAGCGTTGACGGGGCTGGGGTGTAGCTCAGGTGGTAGAGCACTTGCCTGGATGTGCAGAGCCCTGGGTTATACATCTTCCATCACACGTTAGCAGATGGCGCTCAACACAGACTCATCCGGTGACCACAGATTTGTGGAAGGCATTGCTTCCCAACGACCAAGACAATCCTCTTCCCGAAAGCTCTGCTGCGCACCCACACATCTGTAATATAAGGAATCACCGAATACATTTTCGAGGGGGCAGGATACCAGGGATTGAACTCAGGGACACCCGACCCCTGAGCCCCGTCCCCAGCCCTATTTTGCATTTTATTTAGAGACAGGGTCTCCCTGAGCTGCTTGGCGCCTTGCTAAGTGCCTGAGGCTGGCTTTGAACTTGCAATCCTCCTGTCTCAGCCTCGTGAGAAGCTGGGATCACAGGTGTGCGCCCCCGGGTGCAGCCACAGAGTACATTTTTAAAGAGACCCACAAACAAGACACTTTGGCTTTTCATGGTGGAGCGCATTTCCTCCAGGCCGTGGATGTACAAGAGCGTTCCGTGGGGAAGACTTCTAAGGAAACAGCAGCAGATAACACATATTGCCACTGGAAATTGCACTTAAAAGCCAAGTTCTTCAACTACCAATGCACACTCTGGCTCCGAAGTCTAAGGTTTTGTGTACGGTGCAAAGCGATATTGCCGAAGGCTATTTGTCCTCAGTCTTTCCACAAAAGCATCGGATGGACACCCTCAGGCACACACCCCAAATCAGCTTCCGAGGTGGAGACTGAAGACAGCCCAGGCAGCCAGCAGGTACGCAAAGGTCCATTAGTCACTCAGCCAGCCTCCCGAGCAGGGACAAAAAAGGTCTTGGGAGTGCAAGAGAGAGAGACTCGGTTTTCATGGTGGTCAAGGAGTGAGGCTGACCCCAGTCTGGGACTGGCACTTTGCACGTCTTGCTGTGGGCAGAGGCTGGTGCACGGAGGTCTTTCCACCATCCACCTTAGATGTGACCCAGAAGGGGAAAAAGGAGTCCTCTGCTTGAATGCTGGCCGCTGGCAAACATCAGGAAAGGGCTCACATTTGGGGGAAGAGGGTGCGGGGAGTGTACCAAGGATTGAACCCAGGGACACTCAACCCCTGAGCCCCATCCCCAGCCCTATTTTGTATTTTATTTAGAGACAGGGTCTCCCTGAGTTGCTTAGGGCCTCATTTTTTTGCGGAGGCTGGCTTTGAATTCACGATCCTCCTGCCTCAGCCTCCGCAGTCCCTGGAATTACAGGTGTGCGCCACCGTGCGTAGCCACGTTTTCTTTATGCATATTAAACCATTATCGCAAGGTGCCATCTGTTTGCCCAGGGTCACCTGCCGAGGCAAAAACCCAGAAACAAACCAGGATCCGGGGTTTTCTTTAACTCTCAATGTTACACTTTCAACTTAGGTCTGCTCTCTATTCAGAGCAGAGAAAGAGAAGGGTAAAATAGCTTCCTCTTCACGTCGGGAACTAGAATTGATCGGAACCAAGAAAAGACGATGCAGTCACTTTAGATCTGCAAATATGCAATCAGCAAGATCATTTTTAATCCTATAAAAGAACATTTTACAATAACACCGATCGTCGATCCTTTTGAATAGAAAAATGTATGCAAAGAAAAAACAACAACAACAAAAAAAACCAAGCCTGATTGAAAGACATAAACATATTTCCTCTTCACGGGGTCTCTTGAAATGAATTTTGAACAGCAAAAAAACACTTGACTCTACTTGCTCTATCAGAGACGGAGAATTCATTCTACAGATGAAGAAACGGCAAGTCTGAGGATAAGTTTACAAGACCCACACCTCATTTTCAATCCGTGTGGCCATTACCCTTAAATTAAACCCAAATATTTCATAAAAGGATTTCTTTTAAAAAAATGGTATTTTTATTCCAGTCTGTGAATTCCACATTTCCAAAGGATCCAATGCAAGGCTTTTTATTTTTGCAAAGTCGTTATTCAATAAAACATAATCGGCATCACCTCTTGCTCTTCCGAGGGCTTGCTTTCTCAGCAGAGGATAGTGGAGGTCCCCAGAGATGAGTGTCCCCCCCGCCCAGGTCCTCGTAGAAGGCACAAACAGAGGTCAAGGGCTTCGCTATCCAGGGAGCCTCTTGCTACTGGTGAACAAAGCTTCTCAGTATGAAGATGAGAGACCTTCGGTTCTCATTCTCCAAAATCCATTCATCTTTTCTGAGTAGCCAAATCCAATTAGCCGAGCCTAAGATGGAACACAACCCACGTTCTCTCTTATAATTAAATCTCCTTTGAAAGTTTTTAAGTGACCCTTGAAGTAAACCTCCAAGGAGGGGCAGAAGAGCAGGCAATGATCCCAGAGCCCAAAGAGTTGTTTTAATTCATTTTATTTCCAAAGGACGTGCACTTAGGAAGTTCAGCAGGCATCTCTTCTGTGCTGGGTGCTGGGTTAGCTTTGGGAGATTTATCAGTGAAAATACAGAAAGATACACAAATCCCCGGGGTGCCAGGGGCGTGTTATATCAACCGCATGTGCACCTGTTTACGTGAGCCAAAGCCAATGTAGACCTGATCGAGAATCAAATTCCACTTCTCTTTCAATACTCATCCCAATACCCATCTTAAAAAAAAAAAAGAGAGAGAGAGAGAAAGAAAAAATTTAATATTTATTTTTCAGTTTTTGGTGGGCACAACATCTTTATTTTATTTTATGTGGTGCTGAGGATTGAACCCAGCACCCCGCGCTTGAGCCACATCCCCAGCCCCAATGAAGGCGGATTTCAAAGGTGGAATAATGGTCTCACACTATGGTTTCAATTATGCTTATTGGCTTTTTCAAGGGCTATTTCGGCTCATCTTTCTTTTCCATTTTTTTTGCACTTTTTTACTATTTTTTATTGGCACATGTGATTATACACAACACTGGGATTCACTGCACTTTATTCACACATGCACATACCGTAATTTGATCAATTGTGCATTTTGCATATTGGTTTTTAGGCGTTCTTTACATATTCAGGATGTAAGTCTCGTTTTCAAATGTGTTTAGTGATGACTTTCTCCGATCCACAAACTGGCCTTTCTATTTCTTCAGGGCACACATTGATGAAGAGAAGTCATGTGCATTTTTATTTGTAAGCGTGCTACATTTCCCTGATGAATCAACCCTCTATCAGTGACCACTAAAATGTCATTCATTGTCCTCAGAGTTTATTGAATACATCCGTGGTGCTTTTCGCCAAACGGAGTTTTCACGGATTTGAATACACAGAACATGAACCCCACACAACAGGACTGGCTTCATCATAAGAAGAGCTTAGTGACTCCTGGCTACTATCTTTATAAATGTAATGATTTAAGCAATACCAATATGTAAAAACACAATAACAAAACAACAACAATAACAAAAACACAGGCAGTTTACAATATTTAAAATCATAGGATAATTGCATATCAAATGAATATTTCAATGAAGGTGTTGTTCAATAGGCAGATCCCAAACCTACCTGGATTAACCCCGTCTGACTGTCTTGTCGAGGGGCGGTCAATTTGGTTTCCTTTGGGTATCTATCCGGGATTGACTCTAGAATAATTAGTCATATGTGCTCTCTTCAAAGTCTGGATCAAGGCAACGTTTTTGCTTGATCTCTCTTCAGACAAGGTGCTTGAAAAACTAGCTGCTAGGTCACCGGACTTTTGATCACAATAGAGAATAGCGAGAAAATTAAAACGCAGCGCCAAGAAATCCAAGCCAATATCCTCTTGTGTGGAATGAAAACAGAGACTGAGAATGCTGTGTCTGCCAAAATCAAGGACAGGGTCCAAAATGCATGATAAAGAATTTGATGGGGAGCCGCCGGGCATTGTAGCTCACGCCTGCAACCTCAGTGACTTGGGAGGCTGAGGCAAGAGGATGGCAAGTTTGAGGCCAGCCTCAGCAATTTAGCAAGACCCTATGTTGAAATAAAAATAAAAAGGGCTGGGGATGTGGCTCAGTGGCCAAGCACCTTTGGGTTCAATCCCCAGTACCAAAAAAAACCAAAAAAACAAAAAATCCCCAGGAACAGTTGTCAAAAAAAAAAAAAAAGTGATGTTTTAGGATTTAAAGAATCTCCCAAATTAGAGAATTGGGTTCAGAGGATAACAGGCATCATCTGCTGGAAAAAGGCAGACAGAGTCAAGGATTTGAAGAGCAGGACAGTGTGCACGAGGCAGCTTCATAAATATCAGATGGTTCCCAATTTCTGATCTTGGAGTGGCTCCTGCAAATCAGCAGCTGGCCTGTCCTGCCGGGTGAGCCGTCACGGAGAAGAGACTGAAATGGAAAAGACCATGATTTCGGCTACTGTCACGTTGGTCCCAGGCATGTCCCTGTGCACATTACCTTAACAGAATAGCGTCCATCAACGACCACAGGAATCACGCCTAGCGAAAAGGCTCCGGATCAACCAAGAGCAGAAATCATTGCATGCACCCGCTCCTCCGTGGTAGAGCTCTGAGGTTTATTTCATTGAGATCACTGTGGAAACCTCTCAGGATGTCTCCAAAGAGAGGAAAAACAGTTCCTCAGCTCAGCTGGATCTCAATGCGTTGCCGAAAACTCGCTCCCTGTCCCCAATGCCAATCCGATCACGAGAACACAGTTTTGAGAAAAAGGAAAAAGAAGGCTAATTGCTTTGGTAGCAAAGGAGACTCCTATCCCCGAGGCTGGGACTCGGCCCCTCAGCGGGAACAGGGGGCTCTTCAAGAGGTGACTCAAAGTCCGCGTTCTGTTGGAGTTGCCAGTCGCTTGTTATTTGGGAGACAGTCGTTTCCGAGACCTTCTGGTACCATCCCCGAAGGCTGACGACAGCCGAAATCATGGTCTTTTCAATTTCAGGGGGAGTCATACTATGACGTCTATTAGGCAGAGAGGAAGAGAAAGAAACAGGTCCATTTTAAAAACCAGAGCAGCAAGGGCTACCTTCGAAGAGCTAAAAATGTGGACACTGTTAAAAACGGACAGAGGTATCCATTAAATGTGGGCCCACTGATCCACAATTCTGATTCGAGAGAGTTCTGGGTGTAGACCACGGCGGTGCTTATGAATCTAGGCTGCCTCTGCTTCTGGTGTACGGAACCCGTTCTGTATAATAAGAGTCCAAATCCCCTGAGGTCAGAGACCACCTGTAAGGTAAGGTCGGCCTGTATTAGTTGTGTGTTGCTGCTATAACAAGTTCTACCAGTTTAGCAGTGGATAAGACCCTCCATGCATTCATTTTGCACTCTGAAGGATAGAAGCCTCCCTGGTTGTGGCAAGTGCTCGATGAAAGGATCTCCCAGGGTGAATCTGGCAGCCACTGAAATGACCTGGAATGCAGAGCCTCTGTTCTCTTCGAGGGGAGACGTTGACCTGGGCCCCCACCCACCCTCCAGGGGTCTGCACTCTTTCTTCTTACAAATGGACCCTTATCCTTCTCTGGGCACAGAGAGGGTCTTTGCCATAAATAAAAATCCACTGAACCTCAGGGCTTCATAATAGGTTTGCAAAAGACTCAGAATGGCTCTTCAATTATAGAGCTCTGCCCATGTCTTTGAGAAGTGGGCGATTTTTCCTTGAGTTATTCTCTGATGTCAGATTATAGGACATGCAAAGCGATTCCTTGGAACCGGCCAGGGAGAAAGTACAGGAACAAAGGTAGGTACTTAAAATAAAATTTAAAAAAAAATCTAAAAAAGGAGAGAAACTCACTCTCAAGTATTCAAATGCAAAGTCCAGGTAGCAACCATCAATTGTGTGCAGGTGTGTTTTGTCAACAAGGGGTGCATTTGCATAATTGCACCTCGGTGGGTTTCAGGTTCCACGTAAACAGGCTGATTTCCTTCCAATAATGGGGCTGCTGAGCCCCACAGGCAGGGAGAGGAGTCTGTGCACTTTCCCTTGGAGTGGGATCCCGTTGGCATGATGATACATCCATCCACGCTGCAGCCTCTTGGGGGAACTCTGCTGTCTGTTTAAAGACCAATCCACAACTCACAGGTCAGGGGCACTTGACTGGTGACATTGCACGAGAGCTGTGCCCTTCCCGTTGCAAACGTAGCCATGGCCCTCCAAACACACCGGGGACAGCAGGAGCCACTTCTGAATGTTGTATGGCTGAGTGCGGGGTAGCTGTGCTCGACACTGGATTGGAGATTTCAAAATAGCCAGGAGGGCGGATTTTCAATCCCGACTTTGCACGCATCCTAGAAAGATATCAGAGCAGCAGGCACGAGTTTATTAGAAAGGATCGGGGAGGAGGAGAGAGGGGTCCTCTCAGGACAGGGACAGCGTGCCCCTCCTGCATCCAGTTTTACTGGGGTCCCGGGGGAATTTCCAGAGAGCCCCGCCCAGGTCCACCTCGTGACTTCTGACGGACAGCAGGGTGAAATCGGTCTTTCCAGTCCCCAGGGCCATGGCCACTCTGGGTCCCCCTGGCCCCTGCTGACTGGTTCTCAGTGGAACCTGTTCTTGCAGATTTTAGGGTTGGAGGAAGGATCCTCGTCCCCCTGGGTCCTGGGATCTGGTCGGTGTCAGGGTCACAGACGTCTCCCCTTCTGGGTCACTTAGGTCCCTCTTAGCAGCGTTTAGGGCCTGGGTTTCTCCTGCAGAGAACAGGGAGTCTGCTGCGGAATGTAACCCAGCCTGCCGGCTTCAGGACTTTGGAACTGGGTCGCTGTGCTCTAGATGGTTAACGCTTGTAGCTTCCCAGGATGCTCACTGAAACTGCTTCCCCAAAGCCCAAACATGGTCTTTTCATGAAAATCAAGGAAGACAATGGGAACTGGGGGCTTGAAGAACTGACCGTTAAGATGGTCCTTGAAGTACTCAGAATCCACCTTGCGTCCAAGTGAGTCAGAAGCCATCGTGTGCTCCTTGCTGGTTAAGTAAAGCACTTTGTGATGACTTCTGAGCATGGTGCACCACTCAGATCCGACACAGGTCAGCTGCAGGGTCACTGTAGGCAGGTGGCTGTGGCTGCAGGAACTAGGTCACTGGAGGCGTGACTTGGAGGACTATACCCTGTCCCTGGCCCCTCCCTGTCTCTCTCTGGATCGGCTTCCCAGTCGTCAGCATCCCGTCCGCCATGATGTTCTGCCTCACCTTGGGCCCAGAGCAAGGGCGTTGGCCAACCACGGACTGGAACCTCTGAGACTGTGGGCCAGGTGTCCTGTCAAGCCTACGCAATGGGAAGGCTGACACATCGCATCAGAGAGAAGACTCAGTAACCCCGAAGGAGCAGAGTGTTTGTGCAAGTAGACATTTGTCACCTTGTCCCCATCCTGGTACAAAGAAGAAAATTCGGTTGAACTTTCATGAAAAAAAAAATTTTTTTGATTCATGTAAACAATTTTTTTTTTTTGCAAACACCATGCAAATAACTCAAGCAATTGCAACCATTATTTCTGTTCAAAGAGGCAAACAACTTCCTTTGCATAAAAATCAGATGTCTTGAAAGAGAAAGCCAGGTTCATTGTCCACGCCAAACAATTCCGACTGATCTCACTCTCTCTTTCCCCCCCCCCCTTTTGTAATTACTATTATTTTACTTTTAAATTAGATGGGGACAACACAGGGCTTGGAGAATAGATCCTGTCAGTGGGTTTTACGGTCACAAAGCAGGAACAGGAACAAAAGTGGATTGTGAAACCTGCAGCTTGCTTAAAAAGAGGAGACAAAAATAGTAGCAAGGCTTATGTTGCTCCTTTCTGGGTGTTTTGTGGAAAGAGGATTTTAGCCACCCCAACTCTGTAGCTCGAGCCTTTTTCTATTGTGTCTGATGTCAGATTTTTATCAACGAGGTTTCTTAAAAGTGAAAAGAGGATTTGATTGCATTTATAATTGTACCTATAAATATATTGGTTCAAGGTTCTTTTTTTAAAAAAAATTTCTCCCCTTGGGGTTTAAAAATAAAGCAACTCTTGGAATATATGCACTGCAAAAAATTCAGTTTCCTTCTAATTTCATCTGAGAACCTTGCTTCTCTCTGTCTTTTAATTTTTTTCTCCAGTGGTCAGGGTTTCAATCTTACCCAGCCGAGCCTTCGGCACACACACTCTCAAGTGACAGATGTTTAAAATTATTGGCATTTAACGTGTCAAAACAGCTTCACTCCAAAAAGATGACATTTCCGAATATTGACTTTGGATTGTCATTTCGGAGTGCCATTTAGTCTTAATTGCGAGAGTTAGGAGTGTTTGTGAACACTCAAAATGTTTCTATAGTTCCTCTTGCTCAGACAAAAAAAAAAAAAAACAAGAGCAATATGCCATTCCAAAGACCTTGACCTGTTCTTATAATTTGGATCCAAAATGTTTCCCAAAGCTTATGTGTTGAGGGCTTGGTTCCCAATGGATCGGTGATGAGACAAAAACCCACAGATCCTGATGACCATCAGCTGAAAAATAAATCTTTCTTCCTCTAAATTGTTTTTCTAAGTTTTGTCCCAGAAATGCGAACATGACTCACAGACCCATCTCTTAGGCAGACAAGGGAAGGGTTCACCTACTTCAGGGCTCATGACGTGAAGAGGTTCGATCATCTCCCAAGAAAAGATCTTTGCATATATGATTTGTAAAGCCAGGAGACGTGCACCCATGATCCCAGATACTCAGGAGGCTGAGGATGGAGGATGGCAATTTCGAGGCCAGCCTGAGCAAATTAGCCAGAGTCTATCTCACAATAAAAAGTAAAAAGGTCTGGGGATATACAGCTCAGGGGTAGACCTCTTGCCTAACATGCATGATCTCCAGATTTCAGTCCCCAGTACTTGGGGGGAGAAAGATTGCCAAATAGGTGGGAATTCCAAGGACCAGAGGTGTTTTGGATTCTTTTTTGAGGGTGGAGTATGGCTACTTTTACCTTCTAAATATTAAGCAGGTAAGCATTGGCTCAAAATTCATGACCAACAAAAAGCATTATTGAGAATACCTGCCATCCTATCTCCTTTCCCCAGAAGATGTCTTTTGGTCAGAATAAGCCAGCTAATCACAATTTCTAAGTACTCTGAAATCTTATTGGCTGAAAACAACACAGGTTCATTTCCCGCTTAAATCCAACGTGGTTGCACTAGATATCCTTATCCCTAAAGTACTGACATGTCTAATGCAGAATCTACCATCTTGGATGTCTACTGAGGTTTCAGGCTTTGCAGAGACATGGAAAATCACCCCTGGAGAGTCAAGCGCGGATGCTCTTTTGGTCCATGTCAAAATGCAGAAGGGATTGTTGTAGAGTACGGTTACCCGACTGGGCTCTACAACCCAAGAGGTACCTCCTTCTCGGTGATTGGATTTCATTATCCATTATCCACCCTGTCTCTAACCCCTTGCCCTCTGGTGGGTGATCCCTACTCTCCTCTCCACTTCTGTGAGATCAGTTGTTTAGCTTCTGCCCATGAGTGACAACATGTGACATTGGTCTTTCTGTGTCTGCCTCAGTTAATTAAACATCAGTCACTCAATGACTCCACGTGACGTGCAGAGATATATTGGGTGGCACCCTGCAAAACACACAGGGTGAAACATTGATGGATGCATAGCGTTCAGCACAATAGCGTTCATGCAATGGTGTAAATGTGTCTAAAATGGGGCTCAGGGGAGATAACTGGGTCATGAGCTGTCTGACCTCATCAGTGGACTAACCCATGGGTAGCTCATTAGATGCATTATTGGCAACTGGTGGAAATTGTAGGAGGTGGGACCTACTTTGGAGGGAGACAGTCTTTGGGGGTCATGCCCTTGGGGGACTATGGCTCTTCTTTCCCTAGAATAAGGATTCTGCTCATGGGAAGGTGGGTGCAAGCCATGCTTTGGCACACCTGTAGTCCCTTTTGAAGGGACACACCAGAAGACCCTCATCCCTGATCTTCTCACCGCACAGTGGGTTTATATCTATTTGTTTCCAGGAAAAAGAAAATATGGTCCCAGGAAATGGATTACAATCTCCTTTGTTTCTTTCCAGCTCAACCCTTCTCCCTCAACGGGACTTCCACCCGTGGGAGAGCAAATTGCATCCCTCTTGTTTCACAAGGAAAAATTCGATCCCAGTAGGATGTTTTTTTTTTTTTTTCCCTGTGCAATTGGGTGGAGATTGGCTGTGGAAATGAGGGACCCAATTATTCTCACAGGATACAGATTTGGACACCTTCCCTGCAGGCGAAAATAGACCCCAATTGGGGCACAGATTACAGGATCTGTGGGCAACAGATTAAACTACGTCTTGACCATCAAGGTCAAGGTCACAGACTCCTCTATTGAAAGCACAGTGCCAAATATTTGCAGAGGTGTTTCAGATTACAATAACAATTACACTTTTTTTTTTCATGCACCACCTACTCTATCGTTGTTGCTAAAACAGAAAGAATTAAAAAAAAAAAGCAAGAAATCCGAAAGGAAAAATTAGCCCAGGATGTTAAGCAAATGTCTGATTTGACTATTCTGAATGCTAACATTCTGAGATGGAAATGTCGGCATTCAGACGCGGTCCCCGTTCCCATTCTGAGTGTTAACATTCTGAGATGAAAACGTTGGTATTCCAACAGAGTCCCCTCTGCATGGGTCACGAGATGCCGACCACACGATGCAAATTAGATGGTCCCCGCTAATCCTGCAAGCAAGCGTGCATAATCCTGCCTTCCCACATCTTCCTCCGTGGGGCTGGAAGGCTGAATGTCCAAAGTGGTGTTCTCCACGGACGTGTGGCAGGTTTACATGGCGCAGCGCAAATCCCCAAAGAAGCCCAGATCCGTAAGCTCATTATGCAGGATCCTGGCCCTAAGTGAGGTGTGCAGCTGTGGTTACCAAGTAGGTAGCTGTGAGGATGTTAAGGCGAAGAAACAGCAGAAAAAAATACATATATGGAAAGAAAAAGAACATGACTCCGGTTATTTCCATTGTCCATATCAGAAAAAAAAAATGTGCATGATTGTTGGATTCCATCTCTGATTCCTTACCTTCCTCTGCTTATAAAGTGAATGCTTTGCAGATGGGTGGGGATTTCAAGGTCTATTCTCATTTAATTAATTCTCTCTGTCAAAATGACTACTGCTTTTTTTAATTATTATTATCTGGAAGTGCTAGTGTTTGAACCCAGGGACACTCTACCACTGAGCTACACCCCCAGCCTTTTTTTAGACATTTTTTTTTTTTCTGAGACTGGTTCTCTCTAAGTGGCCCAGGTTTGCCTAGAATTTGCAATCCTGCCGCCTCAGCCTCCCCAGGACCTGGGATTACAGGTAAGTGCCCCTGTGCCCAGCTCCGGGTGTTGTTTTTATCTGCAAACATTAAGCAGAGAAAACAGCCACTGACCCTAATCCTAACACAAGTCATTAACCCGGAACACTTTTCAGTGCATTTTAGACAATGCCCACATCTCCCTGGGATCTGGTTGAACAAATCCACGCCCCTTACCGACTCACACCACTGGACTGTGTTTCTACTCTTTCTCCTTTTTTTTTTTTTTGCAGAGATAGAATCCATAAATATACTAGGAAAGGCAAACAGAAGACACTTTCCAACAAACTTTTTTATTTTTCTTCACTTTCACCCTTTGGTGTCAAAGAATCGGCAGCTTTTGAGACATTTCTCTAACCCCCAGTCTCTTTTCGGTCAAGATGTTGAAAACTTTGGTTCATCTCTGATTTTCTTTTCCGGAATTGCATGCATTTCTGAGTACATGGGCGAGTCGGACATACCCTTTTCTACGTTTAAAAAGCAATCTTTCTGATTGAATAAGCCAACGTAAAGGGTCTCCGTGACGCTTTCTACCCAACATCGTGTAAAATTTGACATCTAACAGTGATACTCATTCAAGGGGGGGATGGATTATTTGATTTGAAACCTATGATTGGTAAAAGATGTTGCATAATTCCACCTAACGGATGAATCCAAATTTTCTTGGAGGAAATACACAAAACACACAAGAACACACAAGAGCATGCACCTCAGCCCATACAGATGGTGTTAGGGTTCTGATATGCAGTGACCCCCAAAGTCTTCAAGGCTTTGTCCCCATGCAACAGGGCTCAGAAGTGGGACTTTTGGAAAGCGACTAGATCATGAGGGTCTACCTGCATCAGTGGATTAATCCATTGAAGGATTCATAGCTGAATGCACGGGTGGAAGGTGGTAGACAGTGTAGGACGCAGGATCTATTTGGAGGGAGTGAATCCTTGGGGACTGGACTTTGGGGACGATATCATGTCCCTGGCTCCTTCCTATTTCTGTGCTCCCCAGCTCCCATGAACTGCATGGGTCTTCTCCGCCATGTTCTTCTGCCCTGATGATTCCCCAAGTCACGGCCAAACCAATGGATCTAGCAGACCATGGACTGAAACCAGGAGACAGAATAGCCCTGTCCACCTCTAAGTCGTTTTATTTGGGTGTTAGAGTCACCGCAACAAAAAGCTGACTAATGCAGATGCCTATCACAAAATGCAATAAATTGGGCGGCTTATAAACAGAAATGTATCTGTCACTATTCTCGAGTATGGAAGTCCAAGGTCACGGTATCAGCAGATTTGGGGTCTGGGGAGGTCCCCACATCCTGGCTCATACATGGCAACTCCTTGCTTGGTCCTCACATGGTGGGAAGGGCTGGGAGCACTCTGGGGTCTTGTTTATGAGGATCCTCATCCCATTCGTGAGGTGACACTCTCATGACCTTGGCCCCCACCTCCCAACAATATCTCCTGAGGGACAAGAACTTGGAGATGACATTTGTGATTCAGGCCACAGCAGCACATGTGTCAGGGTAAACTCGTGGAGCACAGGGTAGAAAGGTTTATGTTATTTTCTTCTGGGACTCATGGTGTCACCAGGACCCTAGGCTGGGTGACCAATAAATTCATTCTCTGTACCACAAATATTTTCGAGTGTCTACGCTGAACTTGGCACTCTTTTACCTACTGAGAACATGACCAATGTCTCGCTGTCGTCTCTCCATATTTAATCTCTGGCGAAAGAAAAATGATCGCTAAGCTGGGATTTGGAAAAGCCATTTTGTAGGACAATTAAGGAAAGCATCTGCCAGACGGGAATTTGGGAGAAATGAATTGCAGGACCAAGAAGGACCCAGCAACCCATCTCTCCGTCCACGTGGAGGGGAAAAATGAACTCAAAATCTCTGGCTGTGATTGGCAGGAACTTGCTCATGGCTGAAAGCAGAAAGAAATCGGGAAAATCGCAACCAATAAAAAAAAAATTTAAAAAGACTAAGTCTTATTCCAGAGTATCGGGAGCAAAGGAATCCAGATGCACATTGTTCAATGCATCAATTTAATTGCTCGAGGACTGTTAAAAAAAGGACGAATGAGAAATCAGCCCGACAAGTGAACGAGGCTGCCATTTAACTTATGCATGGAAATACAGCGAAGGACCCAAGACCAGAAGCCAGCCGTCTGCCTCGATCTCACCCAGTGCCTCCTCTGCTGTCTGCATCTTTCTGCAAAGCCCACTCGGCAGAATTCTTTCTTCAAGTCCACGTTCAGATGGATGCGTCTCTCCTTGTCAAGAAAAATAAAAATAAAAAAGAAAGAACTCTTTGTCTTGCTTCTCCTCTTTCCCTGGCCTCTTAACACCATCCCGCGGGGAGACGAGATGTGTCCTGTCGATGCCTGGGTATTGTCACAAGCCACCTCCGACGTAATAGCTTTGCCTTGAAATCATAGCCTCCTTCTCTCGACTCAGTCTTACGCAGTGGTGCAGATACCTCCCACGTCTTCGTCAGGAATGGTGTGTGTCAGGTGGTCATCGCCGTGCCCAAAACACAGGACAGGAGCAACTCGTGGGAGGAAAGGTCTACTCTGGGCTCACTCTCTCAGAGGCTTGGTCCATGGCCGGAGGACCCCATTGCTATGGACCTAAGGTCAGGCAGAATATCATGGTGTAATAAATGCAAAGTCCATGCCCACACCCTGATCTACTGAATCCAAATCTAACATAGCCCTCCGCTGATGTGTGAGCAAGAAATATGAAAATGCACTCCCTGTTAGGCTTGGAAAATTCCCTTCACATCTTCAGTGTTTTGCAAGGAAGTTTTGATGCCAAAAATGGACCAAACATTCCGATTGCTTAACTCTGTTTTATGGGTTTGGACATCCTATCTCCTGTGTCTATTAGATAGGAGCAGGTGTTGCTGCTACCATCTTTCTCCTATCAATCCCTACCCAAAGTCTCACACTCTGATTTTTCTGCCCTCCATGAAACACACCTGCACTCGTGAGAACAGATTTTCATCACTGTAACAAAATGCCTGAAGAAATGCACTTATTAAGAGAAAAGGTTTGTTTTGGCTGGTGCTTGTGGAGGTCCTACTCCAGGACGGAGTGTCTCCATTATCTGTTCCTTCTAGGAACAGCAAATATACGTGAACCAAGCCAAACGACAAATGTGTGTGTGCTGCTTCTTCCTCTGGCTTCCATGATTTATGTGGTTCTTCATGAATTCACAGCAGTCACAATCGTTATCCTCAGATGGATTACTAACCTGCTTTAAATAAATATTTGTTACCGCGGCTTGATATTAATTGTTCCAGGTACAATTGAATTGGATTCCTCCTTCATTTTTATAAGGCAAGGGGTGAGAAAGAAGTATGATCTCACCATATATCTCCTGGTGGGTGGTATCTAACATGGATCTTACTTGTAAGTAGTTTATAGTGATGAACAATATGCCATTAAATGGTTGTCATTCCTTGTGTTCCATGTCCCTTATTTATTTTTTTAAAAATGAGATTTAATTGCAAATGCCTGGAATTATTATAGAAATTACGTTCTATCATTGTCTTTAGCTGATTAATTTTTAAGGGATTAACATTATTTTTTTTTCTTTTCTTAGAAGCTAGCATCAATTCAGACTCTAATTTCCATGAAACGATGCATGTTCTTATAACCACTAATTAAACAGCATTTGTTAATGTAAGACATTTGAAGTACGATCCCGGTGTTAAAAATGCACGGTCGCTAATATCACTTCCAAATATAGAAAGCAACTATAACAATATAGAGTGACAAAAAAATGAATCAATCAATAAATGCACAGATGTTATCTCGATTCTATATCTCCCAAGCAGCAAATTCTTCTCCACGAGTGGGGACTCTTTTATTTCCTTCCACAGCATGCACTGCATTTGGAACTATGATACTGTCATAAAGAAAGGGATAAACAAGACGTGCAACCCATTTAAAATATTGCGGTAAAATTGCAAAGCAGACTCAGTGATTTTCATCACTATAACAAAATGCCTGAAGAAATTCACTTATTAAGAGAAAAGGTTACAAAGTAGAGTAAGTGACAAAGAGTAACTCTGGAAAAGTTACAAAGTAGAATAAGTTACAAAGAGTAACTCAGCACATGGAGGTTGGTGGGGGGGGGGACCTCACAGTAGATACAAATGGTTTATGTCTCCAAGTAGAACCAGAATTGGAATAAATGAAGGAGGAGGACATGGAGATAAAACCTGATTGACGTGTGTGTGTGTGTGTGTGTGTGTGTGTGTGTGTGTGTGTGTGTTGTGTGGCTGTATAAAGAAAACACCCAGAACCTAAAGACCTGATCTTAATTCCAGATAACCAAGATGGGAGGCGGGTGAGGAGATAGGAGGTTGAGATGAGGGAACAGGCTTCCCTCTAATCCATTCACTTAATAACAACCCTTGGATCTGGTGCTTAAACTCTAGAATGCTTATAAAGCACTGCATACTACGTCATCCGCCGACATAAAACTAGAGCATTTTTAATTGTGCAATGAAAAGATCATTGTTCGTTGCTATGGGATATTCTCCTTGGCTCTGAATTCATTATTTTAGTATTTCGGCACTTTTTTTTTGGGGGGGGGGTGAAGACATAGCAAACTCCCTTTCCAAGGTTTTCAATCATCACAGAAGTTTGGTGGAGAAGAAAGTTTGTTTGCTCACTTTGTTTTTGGAGTTTTGTGCAAGCGGAAAACATTCTCTATAGGGGCCCTAGAGATTCCCCTGATCCACAGTGGCTCGTCGATCTCGGGCGTTCATTATCTGCTGCAACCTGGGTCTTTTCACAAATGAGTAACTGGTGCATTTTCCGATCCCTGGACCAACTGGTGCAATAGATACGACTTAGGAGACCTCGCGGAGGGCTGGGTCTGCCTGGACCAGGGGCAGGCACATGCAAAGAGAGCTGATATTTCCTTCTCTTGGACTTCTCTGGGTTGCCTTTCTCAACATCTGAGCCAGGATGATAGTTTTTGTACATTTCTGCCAGTCTCCCCAGAGGATAAACAAACACAGCTTTTGCGCAGACTTTGCTTAGCAAGCATGTACGGCTGTAAATGGAAGCACTCAGCCAGGTCCAGAGGTGCACACCTGTGAATTCTAGCAACTTGAGAGGCTGAGGCAGGAGGATCACACGTTCAAGGCCAGCCTCAGCAGCTTAGCGAGACCCTGCCTCAAAATAAAAAATAAAAAGGGCTGAGGATGTGGCTCAGCGGTAAAGTGCCCCTGGGTTCAATCCCCAGCATCACACACACACACACAGACACAGACACACAGACACACACATACACACAGACACACAGACACACAAATTATGAAGAATTATGATGCATGAACTTTGAACGAAGAAGATAGGATGTAAAACTAACTTACTAGAAATATATGAAAAAAAAATAAAAAGAAGAAAAGTTGTAGGAAAAATAAATATCTTCAAACTAGAAATATACGAAAAGAGAGTGAAGAAAAACTATAGGGAAAAAAATGAATAAATATTTACTACCTTATCCACAAAGTCGGTTTCGATTTTCTCATCTCGCCCGGCAATGAAATGTGTTAGGAAACCCATGCACACGGAATACAAAGAGCTCTCTGTGACAGGAATTCAGAACTCAGGGGACCCGGGGGAGAGAGGAGGAGAGACCTAGAGGAGTGATATTGGTCAAATGATATTGATATTCTGTGTGCATGCACGGATACATAACAACACATCCATCATCGTGTACGCCTCTAATGCACTAATAAAAAATACAGAGGAAAGCACTCTGGTTGCACAAGGGTCTGTTTATGTAATTTAAGGCCATATCAATGTCGGTACTTTCCAGTATCTGAACTTTTATTTATCTTTTTTATTTTTAATTATTATTTTGGTACCAGGAATTGAACCCAGGAGCACTCGACCCCTGAGCCCCAGCCCCAGCCCTGTCTTGTATTTTATTTCCAGACAGGGTCTTGCTAAGGGGCTTAGGGCCTCGCTAAGTTGCTGAGGCTGGCTTTGAACTTGCGATCCTCCTTCCTCAGCCTCCCGAGGTGCTGAAATTTTTTTTCTTAGACTCTTTTTGCCAGTTGACTTAAACACTGAGACCCTGGGTTCCAGCCTTAGCCCCACAAAACAAATAAAAATTAAAAATCATCCCAAGCAGCTTCCCTTGAGAGTCACACTGTACCCAATACAGTCGCACCTGGCAACATAAGGCCAAAATGATTTCCACACAGAGACCCAAACAGACATATCTCTAAAATGTTTTTTTTTTTTCTGTTATCGCGTGGTATTTGCAATATTTTATTCTGGACTCATGGATCCTTCTGAAGCCACTGTGCCAAAGTCACTCTGTCTTTGGTGCCCATAAACAGACTTAGCAATGGCTTCTATTTCTCTGGGATGCACAGCTTCAAGGAGCCTAAAACATTTTATCTATACTTTTCCAATTTTTCTGGGACTTTATCTGTGCTCTCCCACAGGGGAGACGAAAGCATCATGAAATGAACCAGAACATGGCTCTTTTTTTCCCACCGCGTAGGTTGGACGTCTAGGAAAATGTCCGACACCCCCGTGTCCTAAGATAGATCTCCTTGGCTCCCCGAATTTTCTCCCTGTGTCTGGGAGCCGCTGTGCCTCCCATTTCCTCTTTGAAGTCGAGGATAATTAAGCAGCCATTGCAGTTCTCTCTGTGCAATGTCACCACATAAATTAAGCCTTGTTAGTGTTGGGGAGTCACAATGTGACCCAAGCTCTCCGGAGCTGTCACTTGATCTGCAATGCAAATGTCACTTGTGCGAACAGGTCTCCTTCAGCGTCGCTCATTTGAAACACGAGGAATCGGGGGGCGAGAATCTTGAAAATATATGCCTTGTTATTAAAGCGGCAGCTTAGAGGTCGTCTTTACTATGGGAACATACGTCGATACCTAAGACTCATGTTTTCTAAAGGACGCATCCGGGAAGTCCGTATTTGACATGTTAGGAGTTGAGTAGCTGGTTTCATTGCATTAATTATGAGGAGGCGCCTTATTAATAGTTTTATTTGGTGACAAAGTTTGTGCAGACAAGGACATTTTTTTGTTTGTTTGTTTCTTAAGTAGAAAGGATCGAGGTCAGAGTGATTGTAGCCAAAGGGGAGTCCAAGGGAGCCTTCTGGACATCTGCCCTCTCACCCTCTCTGTTGAACTGGCCGCCAGGCACCGTGGCTCTGCTTACCGGCAGAAAATCAGGCTGCAATAAAATATTAGTTGGTGTGACCAAGTCCCAAGGCCCAGTAGGTACAATGGTCCCATGAAAACCTTTGCAGGAGGAGGTCAAGGGTCTAGTGGGAATGGAAAAGTCCCACCTGGTGTGGGAGCACCAAAGAAGGTAGGCAACCATCTGCAGACACAGTGGGTGGATAATTAGGGAAAGTGTTTCATGAACTTTTTCACCCCTCGGACCCAAAGACCTGACAAGAGCAATTGGAGGAGGAAGAGTTTATTTGAGCTCCTGGCCGACTCCATGGCTCTGGCCCAAGGGGAGCAGAACAAGATGGCGGCAGGGCCTGGAGGAGGAGAGCAGCTCAGGACAGGGCACCAGGGAGCAGAGAGAGCTCTGCTCACCAGGGACAGGACAGAGACCCCAAAGGCACAGCCCAGGGACCCCCTCCTCCAGCCACACCCCACCTGCTGCAGTCACCACCCAGTGAGTCCATCCAAGTGGATTAATCCACTGATTCGGTTAGGACTGTCATAACGCAATCATTTCATTCTTGCCTTGAACATTTTGGGGGGATACCTTGCACCCTAATTATAAAAGAAAAAAGTCTTAGCAAGAAGAATGACAAGTGAGAACAAACCCAGGTGCACACTTGCGTGGAAATTGGAGCTCTTCAACCTGGTGTGGGTGGACGGAGGTGAAGAGGGACACTCACAATGTCCCTAGTTGGAGGCAAGGTCACGGGCAACTCCAAGGAAATTCTGAATAAGTCCTACTTGATTTTAAGCAGACTGACAACTGGTCTTGCTTTTTGGCCATGACTCTTTGGGCCTAGAGTGAAGGGGGGGAGGTAAAACTGTAAACAACGCCTAGGACAAAATCAACCCTCACGTAGACGATTTCCAGAGTCGTTATTTTTCAACACGGGTTGCCGCAGACCACGCATCCCTTAACAGGCACCTGAGAGATGAGATTTCGCAGGAGGGACGTGATAAAATTCGCGACAATAACGTGCAACGGTTCTGCACCTTGAGTTTAGGTTCCAGTAACAAAAACTCCGTGGGTGATTATTTCGGGTTTCCAAACTCAGCTTCTACTGTGCCTTACGTGGGCTCACAAGGTGGGACCCTCCTCCATAATATCAGAACCTCCCCTGTGCCCTAAGGACCCCTGAAAGGGCACCTGTTGTCACTGAATAGCAGGGAGGACAGGATTGCTGAGTGGCAGGTGCCACCCTGGGAAGCCAAAGAGATACCACTACTACAGTCCTCACAGACCTTATGGGATGAGAGAGGCTTCCGACACGAAGAATATGACTATGACTTCAAATTGTGACTGCAGCAAAGAAAAGTTTTTTAAAAAAAGACTGAGAATGGGGAGAGGGAGCTTATTGGGGTTGAGCATGAAAAAAAAGTCCTAAAAATTGATTATTGAAAGCTGGGCCTTCCGATGGCTTTAAAGAGAACTGTGACATGATCTGACTTATTTTTTTTACTCGATCTGATTAGTTCTACATGACGGTAGAATGCATTTTGGCACATCCTACATAAATGGAGTACAACTTCTCATTCTTCTAGTTGTACATGATGTGGGGTGAGATAATGTCTGACTCTACTGTCCTTCCTACGCCATGATTCCCCAATCCCTTCACTCCCCTCTGCCTAATCCAAAGTACCTCCATTCTTCCCTAGACCCCCCACCTTATTGTGCGTTAACATCCGCATACCAGAGAGAACACTCAATTCTTGTGCTTTGGGGGATTGGCTTATTCCACTTAGCATGATAGTCTCCTGCTCCATCCATTCACCTGCAAATGCCATCATTCCATTCCTCTTTAGTGCCAAGTAATATTCCCTTGTATATATGTACCACATTTTCCTTATCCATTCATTGGTTGAAGGGCACCCAGGTTAGTTCCATAGTTTGACTTAACCACTGAGCCTCATCCTCAACCCTCTCTCTCGGGCAGCCCTGGGCATGCTAGGACGTCCACCATTACCCCCAGTCTTTATCCACTAGATACCAGTTCTCACAACCAGAGTCTCTCCAGAAATTGCCAGGGATTCCCTGACCAGTGGAAGAGGCGGTTGATATTTATTGTTCTAAAGCAATCTAAACACGCACATCACTCGCTCACGGATCATGAACATGATTTTCAGATGCAAAGGACAGTTGAAGGTCATACAGATAGGAAGACGTGAAAAAAATTCAGAAGGCATCAAAATGTTCAGGAAAAACTTTTGAAAATCAGCTCCCATAAATGAACACGTTCACCTTCCGCCATTTTGTTCTGCTCCCCTTGGGCCAGAGCCATGAAGTCGGCCCACCATGGACCGAACCTCGGACACCATGAGCCCCAGATCAACTTCTCCTCCTCTACGTGGTTCCTGGTGGGTTTCGTGGTGACGGGGAGGAAACGCTAACTGACACAGTCATCTTCAAATTGCCGGAGATTTCTCTCTTGAAACAAGGCGCGAGGGACCCAATCTTATTCCACCACAAAAATCCATTTTCCCGACATTTTAAGTCCTATTTCGAGATCATAAATCCCTCCACTTTCTGGAACCTTCTTAAAGGTAAGCACACTTTATACTCCCAGTCTTTGCTGTAAGAAATGAAAAGTACATTTTTCTCTACGTTATGATTATCGTACACTGAAAGCAAAAATTGATGGTAGTGTTTTCTGCCCAGGTACACAGAACTTTCTGAACTGGCTTTAGTTTGTACCAAGAGTCTCTTTCAAGACTCCTTAGTTACATGGTATTTTAAAATATTCATAACAGCACCGTGACGCATGCCTATAATCCCAGTGGCTCGGGAGGCTGAGGCAGGAGGATGGTGAGTTCAAAGCCAGCCTCCGCCAAAGTGAGGCCCTAAGCAACTCAGTGAGACCCTGTCTCTAAATAAAATACAAAATAGGGCTGGGGGGTGGGGCTCAGTGATCAAGTGCCCCTGAGTTCAATTCCCAGTAACCCCCCCCCCAAAAAAAGTCTATTGATTGAATTATATGAGTCTTTAAATACATACAAACATATCGAAACCCTCTTGAGCAATGTTCGTTAAACCACAAAATGCACTTTTTAAAATGGGGACAGTGAAAAAATGTAAGTAAATACTTATTACAGAACGTGCATATTTTTGCCATGGCAACCAAAAGCCAATCTTAAGGGAAAACCTGAATATTGTAAACTTAATAAAAGTGTCTGCCAACGGATGAGATAATATAAGTTATTAAAATAAGGCGGTATATGTTATTATGTTTCACTATGTGCACACAGTGGAGTTTAATTGAGATTGAGCTGATTATCCCCTCCTCCCACGCTCTGGGCTTGGGACGCTGAGGGTATATATATAGTAATTTATATAGTAACAATATTACTATATTTGTATTATTTTATTTTAATCTACTATATTTTTATTTATATATATATGATATTATATAATATAATAATGGGATTCTCAACTTGATGGATATTATGATATTATATAATATATGATGTCATATAATATTATATAATATAATAACATATATATATATATATATATATATATATCCTACAAAACTGAAAGTTGGTTCTTCAAAAAAAATCTAACAAAATGTACAAATCAGCAAGACCTACCAATGGGTTAGGAAGGACAGAAGAAAGATATAATCAACACCAGAAATAAAAAAAAATAAGTCCACCCAGGTCTTATCCACTAAAAAGACAATGGGGAAATCTCAAACGCAATACATCCCTGCGAAGATGTCACTTCCAAACTGAGAGAAGAAAGAGAAAAGTATCACGTCCCACCATGGACTCATTAATAAAATTGAATTTCCAGCTCAAATATTTCCGGCTTCATCCAAGAGTTGTATGAAGCATTCAAGGAACAAATGATTCCAATTTCATTCAGACTCTTACGGGGAACTGAGAAAGGAACGTTCAATAAATCATTTTTTTGTTACCAGCATATGATCTTCATTCTAGTAGCTGACAAGTGCACATAAGAAAGAATACTTCTGAGCCAACCCCCTCAACTGGCATAAAAGGAAGAACAGAAAAGAACAAGAGAATTTTAACAAATACATCCAACAGGATATGAAAAAAAAACATGATACTACATCAGAACCATGTGGCTTTTTTCCCAGGACCACAAGTGCCGAAAATTCTGTGTACGCAGACGTCCAATGTTCTTTTTCTTTCTTTTTTTATCTCTACAAAGCACACTATTAATGCAAATGTATTTCTCTAATAACTCCCCTGGTTGGGTGGTCTTATCCTTGATCTACTGCCATTGGCTATGTTGGGCTGACCAACAATTTATTCATAGATTTTAGGGAGATGTGAAATGTAGTTGCTTTAGTCAGCATTTTTTTTCCTGCTGTGACCTGAGAAGAACAATTACAAAAGGAAAAGTTCATCTGGGGGCTCATGGTTTCCGAGGTTCAGTGCGTGGTTGGCCGACCCCATGGCTCTGGCCCAAGGGGAGCAGAACAAGATGGCGGCAGGGCCTGGAGGAGGAGAGCAGCTCAGGACAGGGCACCAGGGAGCAGAGAGAGCTCTGCTCACCAGGGACAGGACAGAGACCCCAAAGGCACAGCCCAGTGACCCCCTCCTCCAGCCACACCCCACCTGCTGTAGTCACCACCCAGTGAGTCCATCCAAGTGGATTAATCCACTATTAGTCTACACCTCTTACAACCCAATCATTTCACAATATGGTGGCAGGGCCTGGAGGAGGAGAGCAGCTCAGGACAGGGCACCAGGGAGCAGAGAGAGCTCTGCTCACCAGGGACAGGACAGAGACCCCAAAGGCACAGCCCAGGGACCCCCTCCTCCAGCCACACCCCACCTGCTGCAGTCACCACCCAGTGAGTCCATCCAAGTGGATTAATCCACTGAGTAGGTTTCACTTGTTAAAACCCACTGTTCTTACCCCCTCCTCCAGCCACGCCCCACCTGCTGCAGTCACCACCCAGTGAGTCCCTATCCGGAGAGCAATGTGTTGATTAGGCGAAGACTCTCATACACCAATCATTCCACCTTTAAACTTTCTTGCATTTTCTCACACATGAGCTTTTGGGGACATCTCCTATCTCAACCATCGCAGTGGTTGAACTCTGCTCAACATGATTTGAAGACTTCTAGATGTTTGGGGTGGGGGACGACTTATTCTCACTCCGGCCATTTTGATTTTTTACTCTGGAGTGTGGGGCGCTTGGGATTCTCAACTTGATGGAGCAAGTAGTTCTACCAGACCCTGAGGATCCTGGGCTTTACCCATGTGCTGCAGTTTTGCTTTTGTTATTGTTTGTTTTTGTTTTGCAGAGGGAGGTACCAGGGATTGAACTCAGGGTCCCTCTGACCCCTGAGCCCCGTCCCCAGCCCTATTTTGCATTTTATTCAGAGACAGGGTCTCTGGTGTCTCCAAACTTCCTCCGCCCATCCATTCTTCATATCCTCAGTGGTTGCTCCACCCTCCAATTTTCCCCCTTAAAAACATTTTCTCTGGAGCTGTTTATGCAGGTCTGCGACTCTAAACATTATCAACAAGAAATGCAATTTCCGTGCAGCAGCCCCGTGGACTCCCTGCTCTTGAATTAGTCATGCCCTGCTTTGGCCACTGATATGGACATGACATTCCTCATTACATGACATCCTCATTACAGTTGAGAAAGCAATACAGTGGGCCTCGCCCTAGAGAGGGTCTCTCCCCTCCTTTTCTAGCTAACGGTGCTTTACCCTCCGTAACCACAAGCTGATGTTTTCTCAACTTCCCAAAGTACATTTTATCTGCCAGTTTCTGCATCCCATTCTCCCTTGGTTAGAAGAATCCGAGGGGAAAAGAAGCTGTAATTTTGCTTAGCGTCCCTCGACCTCACCCCAGGCACCTTCTCTGACATGCATCAGGGACAGACACCGCGATCATGAGAATCTGTCAAAGGTGGACACTCCTCGGCAGTCGTGTGGGGAAGAAGCGCGACGAATGGTTCATGGCTGTGAAATACCACTCACAGGCATCCTCTTTGACAGCCGCTGTCCACGGACAGATGGTAGAAAAGAAGACTGCACAAATTCCCAAAGGACCCTGCCCTGCCTCTCCCTGGGGCCCAGGGAGTGGATCACTCATCACCCAGGGAACCCAGGGGGTGAGCTACCGTGATCTCCTGCCAAACGGAGCTGAACCTTCTTGCTGGTGAATCAGTTACCCGAGAAAAGGGAAAGAAACTTTGACTTCACCGCAGGATAGGATTCGGGACGCGGTCATCTCGGAGCTCAGTCTGTGCAGGTGACCGAGAACCTGCTTCCCTTGAACCAGGTCCCATTGAGACCACCCTTCCTATATCTCCCACTTGGGTTCCCTCCCAACCTCCATTCCCCTTCCTGTCTGGGACTAAGGAGCTGGCTTGGAGTGTCCCACAGGAGTCCCAAGGTCTTTCCCATTTGAAAAAGGATTGGCCTGCCCCTGAGGATTAACACCCCCGCTCCACTATGCTCTCTGCCTTTGAAAACACCTTAATTGTGGCCCATTGCCTGACCATTTCTAATGAGATTTTTTTCTCATCAGATTCTTAAAAAATATCTTTGATTTTATTTTTTTAAATACACGGCAACAGTGGAATGCATTACGATCCTTATTATTCACACAGAGCACAATTTTTCGTATCTCCGCATATACAGTATGCCAATTTGTGCCATGGTACGTGTACTGTTTCTGCATCACAATTTTTAATACACATGTGTACCACGATTTTTCATATCCCTGTATATAAGGGATGTTGACACCCAATTCAAGTCTTCACACAGGTACTTTGTGTAGTGATGAGCATCACATTCCACCAACCTTGCTAATCCCCTTCTCCCTCCCTTTCCCTCCCACCGGTCTTCCGTATCTAGAATTAATCAACCTAGATGTCCTTCAGTGGATGAATGGATAAAAAAAAAAAATGTGGCACTTATACACAATGGAATATTACTCAGCATTAAAAAAGAACAAAACCGTGGCATTTGCAGGTAAATGGATGGCGTTGGAGAAGATAATGCTAAGTGAAGTCAGCCAATCCCCCAAAACAAATGCCGAATGTTTTCTCTGATATAAGGGGGGTGACTCATAGTGGGTAGGGAGGGAGAGCATGGGAGGATTAGATCAATTCCAGATTCCTAACTATATATTCTTACAGCTTTTATGGGGTTAGGGGAAATTAGCCTTGCCTCCCTGAATTCTGGGATCTGGTCTTTGTCAAGGTCACAAGGTAACTCGGCTTCCTCTTATTGATGGTATCTTGGTTTTCCTGGAGATAACAGGTGGTTGTGAAAACTTGGTCTCCTTTAGATAAACTGCTGGTCCTAATTTCATGAGCGAGGGTAGACATCTGTGGAAGGCAGACGTCTACCATGCCCACCCCGCCCCGGGGATCCACAGGTCTTGAATTCGCATCTTCTTGTGATTCCCCTCTCCTCCCGTATGGCTGGAACTCCAGGACTCACCTTTACAAGAATATTGCAAAAGTCATGCATGGTACTTCCAGATTAGCTTGTAAGAAGTGCGACATCCATCTTGCTAATGGATTTTCTCTCTTTCTCTTTCTGAATCACATCTTTATTTATTTTTGAGATTCACCCCGAGAAGGTACGTACTCACAGAACACGAAAAAGGTAATTTTTCTCAAGAGATGGAGGTTCGTTTTATCAAAGCCTTTCTGTGTCTGGACAGGCTTAAAACACTTATTGTGATAGGATTTTAATAGCATTCTGCAACTGCAATAACTTGAGGCAATTAAAACTAGCCGGCGAGAGAATTGAAGAGCAGAGGTCATGTTTTATTTGTCCTCTGATCCTGGGAACTCAGCATCTCAGCATGATGCGTGTCTGAGACCTACTAGGTGCTTACCCTAACTTTTTCTGAACCACTGAATACATGAATTATAGCAAGAGGGAGAAAAGCCTTCATTTTCTATTTTATTATTTAGGTTTTTTGGTCTTTTTTTTTTTTTGTATGAGGAATTGAACTCAGTCAGGGGCACTTGACCCCTGAGCCCCCTCCCCAGCCCTATTTTGTATTTTATTTAGAGACAGGGTCTCCCTGAGTTGCTTAGGGCCTCCCTTTGGTTGAGGCTGGCTTTGAACTCGCGATCCTCCTGCCTCAGCCTCCCGAGCCGCTGGGATGACAGGCGTGTGCCAGCACCGTACCCGGCTTTTTGGTCCTTTCGTACAATTTTTAAGTGGTGTGTTTTATTAATGCTTTTATTAGTGCAATATAGTCGTACATAACAGTTGGTTTCATTTTGACATAATCGTACCAAGCCAAGGCCTGAGCGGACAGGCCACCCAAGCCAACGCCTGCACGTAGCCCGTGAAGGACTGACCCTGAGACAGCCGCCCAGCCGGGGGGGACCTTCGACCTGGGAAACTGGGATGATAAATGTGCGTCGTTTTAAGCCACTGAGATATTTTCAGCTCTAGAAATCTCTACTGCAGATCCAAGGCACTTACAGCGAACTCCTGAAGATTCTCGGTCTTCTCCAACCCTTCCTACTTCCTCCTCTTGGGAGGGGGCATACGGTTATCATGATGGTGGAACGTGATGATCATTATTATCCAAAGTGCAGGTACGAAGACACGAATCGGTGTGACTATAAAACTATGTACACAACCAGAGATATGGAAAAATTGTGCTCTCTGTGTAATAAGAATTGCCATGCATTCCGCTGTCACGTATAGATAAAAAAAAAAAAGAGAATAAGATACATTCCACGCTTGTATAAATATGTCAAAAAAATCAAAGATGTCTTGATTATATAGTATATATCTATTATTTCCAAAATTTATTGACTGCTCACATAATATCCCACACTATTTATGGAAATTTTCTTTAAAACCCCAACTCATTCTAATACAAGGTGACACATGTTATGGTTGGAATATGCCCCCAAGAAGTTTAGGGGTTGGAGACTTAAACCTCAAATTTATATGTGAATGCCATTTGAAGATGGGGATTTGCGGAGGTAATTAAGATTAGATGACATCATGAAGGTAGGGCCCCCATGAAGGCATTAGTGGCTTTAGAAGAAGAGGAAGAGAGACCCCTGTTTGCACACGTGCTCTACCACGTGATAACACACCAGGAAGACCTACCACCCCCAATACCAGCACCCTGTTCCTGAACTGGGAGCCAGGTAACTTCCATTCTTCATAAATTACCTGGTCTGTGGTGTTTTGTTACAGTCACAGAAAACCAACGGAGACCCTTTGTCAGAATATATTAAAAGAAGACTCCATCTCAGGGGTTTGATGACATGGCATATCACCATGGCGGGGGGAGAAGGAGAAAGACCGGTTACAAGAACTGCAAAATGCATAAACTATGGTTCCAAGTCCTGGCGCTGGGTATCTGGGCCTGCAGACGAGAATGTTAGAACTAGTGGGCTATTGTACAAAGTGAACTGCATCGTCAGCATGTGTACGGGAGGAAAAAAAAAATAGAATGCATAAAGTTGGGTGCAAACCATGCCTACGGGACAGGGAACACTTTTAAACTGCTATCGAGTTTGCAAAAGCAGAAAGTATAGCCCATTTGTGAAAATCAAAAATCCTTTGGTGATGGCAAAACCCTGAGCCGTCCTAAAATTTGGATTGAGTGACAACGATTCCATGTTCCTGTTATTCTGTGCGTTCAAGGAGAATCCACTCTCACCATCAGCATTATTGTCATTAATAGCATCTCCCCCCCCCATCCAGGATAGTCAATTTACTATGCACATTGGCGATAATTGCATTTCTGATGTGCGGATGGTTCTGGAAATCATTAAAAGACCATTGTAGTCTGGAGTACTCTGTGTGCTGCACATTCCATCAAGGGCCTGATAGGATTGGTGCGAACCGCTCATTTATATCCCTTTAGGGGGAGCAGACTCTCATCAAGCTCACGAGCCATCCATTGAATGCATTAGCAATGACTAGTTATTAATCTTATAACCTTTTCTAATTAACAGAATAAACGGCAAAATGAAGACAAATTGAACGTGTTCAAGGGCAAATCGCATCCGACCACTCGACACCAGCGTCCGCCAGAAAAACCCTCTCCCGGTGATGCACTCCAGGGGAAAGCCGCCCCGTACATATTTATAGGCAGAACACAAAGATGCAAAGTAACTGCTTCTGCCATTTATTTCTCTGTCTCCTTTCGAGACGAGGCTCTTGAAATTGCCAGAGATAAGTACTGTAAACATCGTCATTATTCTTATTTATTTTGTACCGCACCCCTCAGAAGTATCCCAGAGCCGCAGAATAGATAGCAAAACACAGAGAAATAACAAACAACAATAAACAAATTTGTAGCAGCAAAACATTTACCCACAGGGGAAGAAGGCATAAAGAAGTAGGAGGCGAGAATTACAAAAAATGAATTGGAGTAAGTGCTTCAGCCATCCGCGGTGAATAT
The DNA here is from genome assembly GCF_001458135.2 of Marmota marmota marmota. Taxonomy (NCBI): domain Eukaryota; kingdom Metazoa; phylum Chordata; class Mammalia; order Rodentia; family Sciuridae; genus Marmota; species Marmota marmota. The sequence goes on from NW_026000327.1 coordinate 2,259,560, forward strand.
TTATATCCACTGAATATCTGAAGAATAAAAAAAGGGCACGTTCTTTTCCATTTCTTTTTTCTTTAAAAGCAAAGTTTGAATAATAGAGTGTAAATAAGTATAGGATTGGTACAGAATTTCTCAACTGCCATCGATATTGGCACTAAGGACATTTTGGGTCGGATGATCCGTAGCTGTGAGGGTTGTCCTGTGCATTCTAGGATGTAGAGCAGCATCTCTGGTCTCTACCCACGAGATGCCAGTACCAAACTGAGTGGTAACATTGGTTCATGAGTGACCATAGAGGTTGTAGACAGACCTATCAAGGTTCAAAATACCTTTTCGGCTATCTGACCTTGAGGGTCCTGGGTCATACTTATAAAACACCAGCTTCCTCATCTGTAAGAGGGAAATATAAAAAGAAATATTTCCTCAGCATGTTGAAAAGACACCTGAACGCCCACGTGAAATGCAGCACTACTTACAACATCCAGCTATGGAATCAAAATTAATGTCTACTAACAGATGAATGAATCAAGAAGATGGGGTATATCCAACACAATTGACCTCACAGAAATGGAGACTGGGTCAAGATGGATGGATCAAGGAGATGGGGTATATCCAACACAATTGACCTCACAGAAATGGAGACTGGGTCAAGATGGATGGATCAAGGAGATGGGGTATATGCAACACAGTTGACCTCACAGAAATGGAGACTGGGTCAAGATGGATGGATCAAGGAGATGGGGTATATCCAACACAATTGACCTCACAGAAATGGAGACTGGGTCAAGATGGATGGATCAAGGAGATGGGGTATATCCAACACAATTGACCTCACAAAAATGGAGACTGGGTCAAGATGGATGGATCAAGGAGATGGGGTATATCCAACACAATTGACCTCACAGAAATGGAGACTGGGTCAAGATGGATGGATCAAGGAGATGGGGTATATCCAACACAATTGACCTCACAAAAATGGAGACTGGGTCAAGATGGATGGATCAAGGAGATGGGGTATATCCAACACAATTGACCTCACAGAAATGGAGACTGGGTCAAGATGGATGGATCAAGGAGATGGGGTATATCCAACACAATTGACCTCACAGAAATGGAGACTGGGTCAAGATGGATGGATCAAGGAGATGGGGTATATCCAACACAATTGACCTCACAGAAATGGAGACTGGGTCAAGATGGATGGATCAAGGAGATGGGGTATATCCAACACAATTGACCTCACAGAAATGGAGACTGGGTCAAGATGGATGGATCAAGGAGATGGGGTATATCCAACACAATTGACCTCACAGAAATGGAGACTGGGTCAAGATGGATGGATCAAGGAGATGGGGTATATGCAACACAGTTGACCTCACAGAAATGGAGACTGGGTCAAGATGGATGGATCAAGGAGACAGTATATTCAATCTATTGGGTCCCCTGGGAAGGTTGAGGGAATGGGTCAAGATGGATGGATCAAGCAGATGTGGTCTATCCAACACAGTTGACCTCACAGAAGTTGAGAGAAGAACAGTGGTTATCAGGAACAGGGGGAAATAAATAGGTTCAATGCTATTGATTAACAGGAAAAATCGGTTGGGTGCTTCATGTCCCAGCAGGGTGAATAATTGACCATATTGAACTCTGTTCTCAAAATAGTTGGGCAAGAGGAATTTGAATGTACTCATAATAAACAAATGATAAAAATTAGGAAGATGGATATGGCTGATTATCCTGTTGATCATTACCCAATGTATACGGGAATTAAAACATAACATTGTGCCTCCTAAATATGTACAAATATCATGTGTACATAGACTATTTTTAAATAAAATTTTAAAACACAGTTATGTTTCATGGTGAAAGTGAACTGGTTTTGCAGGTGTAGTCGAGGAGGTTCTCCTTATCAATTGACTTGGAGTTCATCAATATGGAGCGCAGTTTGGGTGAGCCTGACCTAATCAGGTGAGCCTTTTAAAACAGGGTTTGGAGGTCAGAATCTCCAAGCAACAGAATATCTCTCTGCAAATGAGAGTTCAACTCAGCCAACCCCACACCTGCAGGGCAGTGGACACAGCCGCTACTCCCACAGTCCTCCCCCATGACCAATGGGTGTTGACACACTGGTAAACATCCGGGGATTTGAGGTACAGGGTTAATATGCTGTCAGTTTGCTCAGCTTTTGCACAAACCCTCTTTTTCTCAGGAATCCGATTCTTCAAGTACCACCCTGGCTGCTCTATTAAAAAGCACTAATTCATAGTCAAGCTCCGTAGCCAAAAACGGGGAAATTGAATAGCTTCATAAAGAATGGAGACTTTTCTCTGCTGTGCTAATGATAAGAGAGAAAGTATGTAAATTCCATCTCTTCTACACATTAATATAAATTATTTATTAGGCCGCTCCACCAAGAGCCAAAGATAGTCTTACATTTATGAGTTCCTTGGCTTTTAAGATTGTGCTCAGATTCTCTTTTTGTGCAAAGGGCAATCCAACCAATGCTGTGGATGTAGCTAGAGTCTTTGCTCATGCAAGATGAGAGGCTAAGCAAGCGTCTTCTGCCCACGTAGACTTTCATACGCGGTATCTTCTGCATTTAGTACCTTCCAATAAAATCTCTTATGATACTTGTGGTGAATTTGAAATAGAGAATCCAGTTTTTAATCTAAATGTTGCATCACGTGTTGAAATACAATTGGAGAATATCAGAGCTACAGTCCCCAAAGCATTTCTCACCACCCAGGCAGCCTCAATAAATATTGAACAGCGCACACACACACACACACACACACACACACACAAAAAATATGTACATGTCTATCAGAGGCTCCGTGCTGGGATGGATGGACGATTTTTCAAATACCTTTTTGCATTTGTCTATTCATTTTCTGCAGCCCCGGGAGATTTTTTTTTCTCCTACCACCTTTATTGGATTTATTTGAATGCTCCTGACTTTGAGGTAAAGACACACATTGCCAGAAATAAACAAAGGGTCCGAGGTTTACATAGGGGCTAATTCAGAATGTCTAGAAGCAACGATAATCCAATATGATGGATGTGAACATGGTGGTTGCCGTGGTGTTTAAAAAGCAGTGAAATCGTGTGCAAAGATTTCCCTACAGTTGCTGGGAGAAATTAAAGAATGTCCACCCCACCCCACCCCCATTTCATTTGTGTAAAAGTTTGAAGTCCTGGATTAAACAGCAAACCCAAAGTCAGGCGTTTGCTCTATCAGCAAGACCAAATTCACAAGTTACCGTTGCAAATCAGAATTAAGGGTAGCATCAGAGTATGGAGAGGAAGAGGGTGCGCATGGGTAGATGTTGATGGATGGGTTCTGGGTTACAGTAAGATAGGAGCCAGGGGCTTGGGCATTGCAGGGTGGGGAGATAACAGACACGTTCCAAAAACCTACAAGAAAAGGCTTCCAAAAGTTTACACCATGAAGAAATGATACCTGTTGAAGGAGATGAATGTTTAACCATTATAAAATAATGCATTAAAATATAATATGGTACCCTATCAATGTGCACATTTTGTTTTTAATGCAGCAATTAAAAAGTGAATATTTTTAAAATTGTCATGTTCAAAACACGTGTGATCACGCAGGTCGTAACAAGCCTGTCAGTATGCATTTAGTATGTGCAAGAGCCCCCTCTTGACCTGCAGGGGACACATTCCAAGACCCTCAGTGGATGCCTGGTCCCCACAGATAGCAATAAATGGAATTCAGAATTCATTTCTTTAATCTAAATATTGCATCGCGTATTGAAATACAATTGGGGAATATCAGGGCTACGGTCCCCAAAGCATTTCTCACCACCTAGGCAACCTCAATAAATATTGAACAGCACACACACAAAAATCTACATGCCTATCAGATGCCTGACCTCACAGATAGCAATAAATCTTACATATATTTTATTTCTTCTGATGTATTTATACATATATATGAGTATATACATATATATACATACATATATCAGAAAATGTATACTTCTGGTGAAATTTATAATTTAGGTACAACTAAGTATCAACACCAATAACTAATAATAAATCTGAAAAACGGTAACAATATACCTTAAAGACAGTCACATGAATGTGACCTCTTTCTCAAAATACCTTACTGTGCTATGCTCACCCTTTTTCTTGTGATGATGTGAGATGATACCGAGATTATGTGATGAGATGAAGGGAGATAAATGATGTGGACATTATGGTGTAGCATTAGCCTACTAAGTAAGGGTAACTTGAACACAGCACCTCGATACCACCGTAACAGTGGATCTGAAAACCAAGGTGGTAACGAAGAGGTGGGTAGTATATACAGTGTGGATACATTGGACCGAGAGATGACTCATGTCCCAGGTGAAACAGAGAGGGAAAAACAAAACATTTTTTTCATTGTATACCATTTCAAACTCATGGATCGTGTATTTCTGTAATTTCCCATTTAGTCTTTTGGATTGTGGTTAACCTTGGGTAACTGGTGCGCTAATTAAAAATGCACGCAGGGAGATCATCAGCCATGTAGGGGTCACAGGGCTCACAGCAATGGTGCTACCTAGACCTTCTTCTTGGGAAGGGCAGGGCTCCTGGCACTTGGAATAAGGGCCATTTATCTATAGCAACCCACTTTAAGGAGACACCGGGTGACTCCTCCGTCAAGGTCTTTGCAGCCCTGAGAGTCCCCAGGACTGGGATCTTCACCCACATTAGAGGACAATCCCATGACAGGATGCAGTACCCACAGATTCCACTAGGCCGCTCCACTCCATCGACGGAGGTCACTTTTTTTTTTTTTTAAAGTTCTGAGTGTTTATTATCTTATATTTCTTTATTTTCGATTTACATATGATAGCTGGACACATTCATGGGGTACAGGATGACGATTCAAGACATGTGCACATGGTAAGATGGAAACCGGCATCATTAGCATTCCCATTGAACGCGTGTCATTTCTTCATATGGGAAACCTTCACCCTTGGCTCTGCTAGTTCTCTATGACATGTGTCCTGAGACTCCTGTTGATCCAGTCTTTAGTGCACAACCCACATCACTTACAGGCAGATTGCACACACTCCCTAGGATTGGACACGGGCAAAGAAAATCAGGACCCAGCGTCTCTATTCCGAGACCCAGCCTGCAAATCACTGTTTTTCTCTCTCCTCACCGAATGTCATTGTAATTAGCAAAGCTATACCAGCTCTTGCCCTCTGAATGACAAAGCAGATTTGCCTCTTGTGAGCTTTTCCTACTGAACAGATTAGTTCAAACATCCTATCGCTATCAAGGGACGTCTCAGCCCAAGAGCTCATCGTCCATGGGGATTTCCCTACAACTGCACAGTTCACCCCATTGGCTTGGTGGAGTCTCCCTTTTTAAGTCTTTAAATCGGATCAATAGAACTTTTGAACACATAGAAATCAGCTCAACTAGTTTCATCATGTGGATATTTGCTAAATCTATTACTCTTTCTTTTTTAATCATTATTTTTCCCCCATACAGATTGCAGAAATTTTAAAGAGTGGGATAACGTGAATTTTAGCAATATCCATGCTCTCACATCAGCCAGAATGGGCAAAATTTCTGTGTGGGCTTGGAAAACAGGGATTCTGCTAGATCAAAACTCGCCCGTTCGTTCATCTCGGCTGCGCTTTAAAGTGAGTTTCAAGATAAGACTGTCTGGATTTGGGGGTTTGATTTGTGCCCCAGGATCAGGAAGTTTGAACTGCAGTCTCTCTGTGTCTCTGATTGCCTTCTATCAGAAGTCCCCGTTTCAAATCAGGGTCAGCTCCAGCGTGTGCAGGGCTGGATTAGAGTGAAGGGGAGAGAAATGCCCACCCCTTTATGTTAAATTCGGGGGCACAGCTGGAACTCCCTCATTGCACAGAAATCCAAAGCATCTCTGATGTTTTCCACGGCCAAACAAAGAATGCAGCTGCATATACATGATTTAAAATAAAAATAAAATAAAGTAAAACCTGAAGCATGGAACCCTCGTATCCCCAGGAATCCTTGAAGGTCATACATGAATCCTTGAAGGTCGTACACTGATGGCGGGTTTTTATCCGACTCAGAAATGTCATAATTATTGATGACGATCGAACAGAGTCATTTTTCAACACGGACACTGAAAAAAGATGAGATGGTAGACGCGGTTCCTTTGGCATCAATGTCTTTTATATTTCTGCAGAAACGATTCATGGGTTTCTGTGGGAAAAGAGGAAGGTGAAGCTGGGTGAGCCCAGGAAACACACACCAGGGCAGAGATGTGCTCCGTGTTCCACGCCGGCTATTTTGAAGTCTTGTCGAGATGTCTTTCCGAGGTACCACTTCTGGCAAAAGGGCAATCCAAATTCCCAGAATGACCATCGATAAATAGAGCCCCTTTCTTGGGACCTGAAACCTGATGGATTTCCTTTTGGGCGGGGAAAGCAGTTTGACTATAGAATCTATGTCCCAGCGCAACCAGAGGCACAGAATCAAGTGTGCATTTGGCTCAAAGGGTCAGGTGACCTTGGGCATCTTAAATGTCTCCAACAGCCCTCTGCTGGGGCTCTGTCCTTGAGGGTCAGTAGAGAGCATCTAATGCCCTCAGGATTCCAAGTCTTCTATATTGTGTGCAGTAAAAGGCATTCAAGCAAAGAAAAGAATCTCAGGAGATGAGCTCATTGTGTTAACACCCTTCTGTTGCTCAACTAATTACTGCAAACTCATGGCTTCAAACAGTGCACCTTTATTATAAAGTTCTCTTGTGCAAGTCCTAAATCCGAAGAGGGTCTCAGAGGGCTAATGTCAGGGGGTGATCGGCCTGCATTCTTTCTGGGGACTCCAGGGAACGGTCCATTAATTTCTCATGGCCAGACTTCCAAGCATAGCTTCTTAGACATGCATTCATTCATTCAGCAAGTATTTATTCACATGATCCTTACCCACCAATCAGACTAGCCCTGCTGGCTCACATGATCCTTACCCGCCAATCAGACTAGCCCTGCTGGCTCCCTGATCCTTACCCACCAATCAGACTAGCCCTGCTGGCTCACATGATCCTTACCCACCAATCAGAGCCCTGCTGGCTCACCTGATCCTACCCACCAATCAGACTAGCCCTGCTGGCTCACTGATCCTTACCCACCAATCAGACTAGCCCTGCTGGCTCACCTGATCCTTACCCACCAATCAAAAAGCACCCCATGCCAACTGTCAAACCACCCCGGCTCTATAAATATGCAGAGCTGTTCCTCAATAAATGGGCATTTTCTCTGACGGCAATCCTTGATCGTTCTTTCAGTCATGATTTAGATCTGGAATGTCTCCCCCAAAGCTATGGCGTTGAAATCATTGTCCGTCCATAAGGCAGCAGGGGCCAGAGGTAGAGCTTTAAGGCAATGATTTAATCATGAGAACTCTAACCCCATTAGTGGATTAATCCACCTGATGGCTTAATGATTTGAAAAGCTATAGGTGGTAACTCTGGGGAGGTGGGTATGGCTGGAGGAAGTAGGTCGTGGAAAGGATGCCCTTGAGGACTCTACCTCGTCCCTGGACTTCTCATTACTGTCCCTTTCTCTTTCACCATTGGCTGCCATGACCTGAGCATCCCCGTCCACCATGATGTCCTGGCCCAGCTAAATTACAGAACAATGGAGTCACATGATCATGGACTAGGAACTCTGAAACCATGAGCCCAAATACACTTTTCTCTTGCTAAGCTGTTCTCTTCAGGTGTCTTTGTTACAGCAAGGAAAGCTAACCAACATGGAATCATGTAGTCTATGCAAATTGATGGGTACCTACCTCCTAACATGGGCTGGATGTGTATTAGACATCATCATTATTATTGCAAATAATAAGGCCAAATGTTTTCTCTGATGAGTGGGTGCTGATCATATTGGGGGTGGAGGGGATCACGGGGGAATTTAGATAGGGCAAAGGAAGGGGAGGGCAGGGGCATGGGGGTAACAAAGATGGCGGAATGAGATGGACATCATCACCTTGGGTACACGTATGATCACATGAATGGTGCGACTCTACGTCGTGTAAAACCAGAGAAATGAAAAGCTGTGCTCCATTTGTGTACGATGAATTGAAATGCATCCCTGCTGCCATGTACAACTAATCAGAACAAATAAAAAAGAAAATAAGGCACTCTCTTTTTTTATTTAATTGGATTTTGATTAAAAAACTGACTTGTGATTACTCAAAATTAGAGGGGATTTCACAGAGAGTGGAAAAGGGAGAGGGAGTATGGACATAAGACGGAATTCTTAGATGCAGAATAGAACTGTAATTTTTCATCACTGAATTGCTCTTCACAGAGAGGAGACTCCCCAGTGGACACATCAAAGTAGCCTCCTTACTATCTCCGACTAAGATGAGCTAGAAACATCTAGTTCGGCTTGAGATTGCCTTTCTCCAAGATCTTATTTAATATTTAAAATCCACTCTGGCTCTGACTTCTCTGTTAGACCTCATGCTAGCTAGCTCCGTTAAGGACACCCAAGGTCAGGGGTATGCAGCGTGTCCATGTGTCCCATGTGTGTTTACACTGATCAGGATGTAAACAAACAAACAAACAAAAATTGGTCTGTGTAGCATCCTCAGCTAGAGAATTTAGCAATTTCTTGGACGGAGAGGAATGAGAACTAAAATGGATTAAAAACAGAGGGGATTGGTCCATGTCCTTCCACTCCCCAACTGACGTTTATCAGGGCGTAATAATAGCAGGTGGATCGACAAAGTCTATCCATGGCATATTTTCCACGGACTTCAATAGAGTATGTTGAAAAACAAGATGTATCTCTGACTTCCAGGAGGAGCTCACCATATCAGCAGGACAAGAATTCAGCCATGTAAAGACTTTGCAAGAAAAAGAGACTGTAGTTTTTTTTTTTGTGGCTTCTGGTGGAAACCAAGACTCCTTAAGGTATGCAGAATAATGAAGAAATGCAATTTGAAAATGCTCTTCCAGGTTCACCAGTGACTCTGTGCCCGCATGCTGGGTTGAGGAGCAAGCTTAGGAGGAGCCCAGCATAGACGGATCTATTTGTTTTCTGCTAAAGAAAAACTCTTGGAGCTTGCTTTCTCATCTCTCCATCTCCTCTCCTCTTTTATCGTCCTCCCAACCTCCCTCTCTCTTCCCCTGCCCCATGCACCCATCTTTTCCTTACCCACCCATTAGAGGAAACCTTCTGAACTCCAACTCGGCTGTCCAGCTATGACTGACACATGGTTCCCTCTCCAAGTGAAAAACTAAATCCACCAGCAAAAACAGCACTTTGCTAATAGATAGGAGAAAAAACACCGCTGCATTAAAGGGCGGGCGGCAGACGGAATTTTCCCCCAGCACGTGAAAAACTCTTCAATCATGCCACGCTAATCATCGATCCTGGGGCCCCGATCACGCCGTCTTCCCTTCATTAATTCTCCAGGCATTAAGCAGCCGCGAGTGATGAAGTCAAAAACCCTTCACTCTAATCAACCCGAGTCGTGGGAATCAACAGGATTCTCCACTGACCTTGAAAACCATGAATATTAAGGAGACTCACATTGAAATCAATGTCAAAAAAAATTAAAAAAAAGAAAGACTGTGAGGTCCAATTTTCATGTCAACCTGTGGATCTCAGGACCTTCACTGCGAAAAGGAATTCTGAGCTCAAATGGGGATCCGAGATGGTGGGTTGAGATGCTTCTGGGAATAGGAGGTTGAGTGAGTCTTTGGAAGAAGAGGGATTTATTGAGAATGGACCGTGCCCTGGGCACTTGGCCATGCAACACTGATGCCTCCTCCCAACCTTCCCGTATAGACAGGTGGCAATAATTCAGATTTTGCCATTGAGGAAGGTGAGATTTTAACAGATGAAGTTAAGTCCATAGGATTGTACAGCGAGGGTATGACTAAATACGAGTTTGAACGAGAGATTCTATAACTTAGTCTCCTCGACTCTACATCTGGGGCCCTTCCTGAGCCGGTGTGCACAAGACACCTGTCTCGGGGGAAAATGGCGGCACTGGGGGCCGGGAGAGGATATAACAATGTGTGGTGTCACACCATCTACTTTCCCCCCGACAGTGACCAACCATCTGATTGTTAGTTCCTATCCTTCCAGAAGATCAGAGAAGCCCAGGGAAATATTCTAGCTAATCAGAAAGGTATGTGGTAGCAGGCAAAGTGTGATTTCAGGAAGCCAGGATCAGAGCAGAGTGGGAAATAAGGCTCTAAGTACAAACTGGGGTCCCCAGGGTCCAAAGGCCCAGGTGGCCACTCCTTTAATTGCTACAGGAGATATTGGTGAGAACTTCATTCTTTTCCAAGGCTCACAAATCTTACCCTGTAAGAATACCAACCTGAGCTGGGTGAAGACCAGAATTTAGGGTGACGGCTTTAGCCCGTTACATTCTAAAAAGACATTCTACCAACCAAGCATGGTGGTGCACACCTGTGATCCCAAGAATACGGGAGGCTGAGGCAGGAGGGCCACAAGTTCGAGGCCAGCCTCAGCAACCTAAACAGGAGGCTCTAAACAGGAGTGTTCAACACGGTAAGAATTCCTTGGTTTCAAGATGGTTCCCCTTGACGTGTGGCTTCTCCGTCTCTCGCTCTGTAGACAAAGAGTCTCCACCTGTTGGGTGAAGCAGGCTAGCCTGGGGTAAGTTAGGCATGCAGAAACCTCTCAAAGATGTCTGTGTCTGCTCATCAGTTACCTCCGGTTGTATGCACATCAGTACAGAATGGGAAAGCCAAAAAGGGTCGTATCTACTCCACTCTGCCGTAGCTGCTTTGGTGACATGGTTGAGTCTAGCTCCTATTTTCCCATTAGCAGGTTGATCCTGAATCCTACGGAGCTCTTTGACCTTGCCCTATGGAAAAAACCCAGCTGTCACGAAAAGGCACACCCAAGGACAAATGTGTAAGACCAAGGGGAAAAAAAAAGCCATCTCATTAGTATGAGAAAGAGCTCCATCATTTCATTAAAAATTAGGTTACTGAGTTTAACGGTTTGACACATATTTATTGCAATTAATTTCAATTACGAAAAACAAGTGTAAATGGCTTTGTAGACATAAAGTTAGCCGGGAAGCTTGTCTGAGATCATTAGACACGATATCCATGTACGAGTATTAGTCTAGCTTAGTAGACGGTGAATCAGACCTTCCCGACAATCAGTTCTGTGGGGTAGAAGTCATGGTGTGGCAGTTCTCAAATTAAATATGCCATTAAGGATTCTGATTAATTTCGACATGCAGATGGGGGTGTGTTTTTTTCCCCCTGGGTTAAGGAAATTAATAATGCATCAGAATTACAGAAACCAAACCAAAGCGCCCGCCACCGTCTCTCCATCTCTTTCATCAGAACTCAGTGCACCACGCAAGACAAGGTAAGCAGGCCACCACGGGGAGAGGTCTCGGCCATGAATATTCAAGGTGGATCGCAGCACATCTATCTTGCATTTAAGATCTAACTTTTCTGGTGCAAATGAAAGGTTTATGATAGGCGGGTTGGAAGGAACCACTTTCTTATTTTTTTCTTTTGAAGGTTCTAGATACACAGGCTGTAGAGGGTCGTCAAGGAATTTGGGGGTACGGAAGGTATGTTTATGGTTCTGAGCTGGTGGGTCCAACCCCGATCCCCACCCTAAAGCTCATGTATTAAGCAATGTTCAGAGGGGAAAGGATTGGATCATGAGGGCTGTAACCACATTAGTGGATTAATCCACTTCATGGATTCATACGCTACTGGCAGCTGGGATCTAGGAATTAGGTCCCTAGGGGCATGTGCTAGAAGAGTTTGTCTTTCCCTTGGTCCCCTGTCACTTTCTCTGGGTACCCGAGTCACCACAAGCTGAGCAACTTCCCCCCACCACATCCTTCCGCCATGCTGTTCCTGTCTTGGACTCAGCTGACTGTGGACTGAGACCCCTGAGACCTTGAGCCAAAATAAACATTTCCTCCTCTAAGAGGTTCTCAGCAGGGATTTTGGTTACAGCAATGAAAATCTGACTAAAAGAGACTTCTTCCCAAGGCAGAATTTGTCAAGAAGAACGAGTCGTCCCCAACCCTCATCTCAGATGGGACGAGTGCGTGACAAGCAGGCATGGTAAAGGGTAAAATATGCGTCACTAGTAATCGGTGACACTTTCCTTGGAGAAGGTGGCTCCTAGGAAGTGACTTATGCCAATAATTGAATTTTTAAGAGAAACATTCTCTCAGACATCCATGAAACAGGGCAGCGGTTATAAGATAGTATAGAGTAGCCCTTAGCACAAACAACTTAGGCTTATTGAGCATCTAGTATGTACAAGGTACTCCACCTGTATCACGAAAGAAATAATTTGTCCAATATCACTCCCCAGTACTACCCCCTCTCCATCTCCCCCTCTTGGCTTTACTCATCTCCCTTTGATTTTCACGAGATCCCTGACCTCCCACTTTCTTTTCCTTTTACCTCTCAAACTTCCATATATGAGAGAAAACATACAACCCTTGACCTTCTGAGTTTGACTTATTTCACTTAACACGATGGCCTCGAGTTCCATCCATTCTCCTGCAAAAGGCATAATTTCATTCTTCTTCATGGCTGAGTAATATTCCACGGTATATATATATATATATATATATATATATATATATATACACACACACACACACACACACCACATTTTCTTTATCCATTCATACACTGATGGACTCCTAGGCTGGTTCCATAGGTTGGCTATTGTGGATTGTGCTGCTATAAACACGGGTGTGCATGGATCACTATAGTATTGTGACTTTAATTCTTTAGAATAAATACAAAGGAGGGGTACAGCTGGGTCATTTGGTGGTTCCATGCCTAGTCTTTTGAGGAGCCTCCATACTGATTTCCACACTAATTTACAGTCCCAACAACAGGGTACACGTGCTCCTTTTCCCCCCCATCCTCTCTGGCATTGGTTATTATTTGTATTCTCGATGACCGCCATTTTGGCTGGGGTGAGAGGACATCTCCGTGGATTTTGGACACGCATTTCCCCAGTTGTTAATGGTGTTGGACATTTTTACTTTTTACATCCATTAGCCCTTTGCACTGATTCTTTGAGAATGGTCTGATTCATTCCTTGGCCCGTTCATGAATTGGGTCTTTGATTTTTTTGGTGTGAAATTCTTTGATTTCTTTTCATGTTCTAGACATTAATCCTCAGTCCAAAGAGGAGCAGGCAGAGAGGTTCTCCCGTTCTGCACGTTCTTTTTTCCACGCACCTAATTGTCTCCTTGGCTGTGTAGAAGCTTTTTAATTTGATGTCATACCATTTATTAACTCTTGTAGGCAACAAGCGTTTAAAATCACTGCTACATTTTAGGCTGTTTCCGTGTGCAGACCTCAGTGGTGAAGGAGCAATTAAGAGAACACTTGCTCTCAAGTTTCTCTGTTCTTCATTTAATTTTCATTTCGGCTTCTATTAATCTCTCTCTCTACAACTGTTTTTATTTGTAATTGCTCGTGTGGCCTATAGTCCGTGCTCCAATAAGCTTTTCAAGGTGTGTTTGCATAAAATCCAATTGAAAGCTTCCGTCGATGAGTTTTATTTCCCATTGGTCTCCTTGCTTTTGTGAAAACAAGGATTTTTTTTTTTTTTTTTGCGATCTCCGCGGGGCTCTTAAGCTGAACCGTACATTTTTCTTCCCAGCGTGATGAGATCGTGCACGTTCCATTAATTTGTGTTTCACGGCGCTCTCCAAAGCGTTGGGTGTTTCAGAATGTAGTAAGCTCTAGTGGAAAGACCCGGAATCATCCTCAAGGGGTACCGGGTCTCATTGAGAGAGACAGACGTTAGAAACATAGGAGCAAACCAATCAAAGAGTTCAGGCGCAGCAATGAAGGATAACAGCATCAACAATCCAGGTCTGAAGTCCTAGATTTGACTAACAGAGAAGGAGCCCGTTGTTAGGGTTTGCACCCAAAGACTCGGGTGCTGAAGGCTTGGGTCCCAAAGCAGAAATGTCCACAGGTCGGCACTGGGGAAGCGGTTAGCTCAGGAGGGCTCTGATCTTCTGAAACCGTGAGCCATAATAAACCTGAACCTTTCCTCCTTTTCAGTTTTCTTCTCTCGGGTGTTTTGTCACAGCATCAGGGAGCTGTCTATCACACCCGTATTAAATTTCTTTCTAAGTTGAAAAGTTTTGCTTTGTTTTTCGTGTGCACAGAAATGATTGGAGGAAAAATGTGCAACGCTTCACATGAGGGTCCCCCGAGCCCTATGTGTTGGAAGCTTTGTCACCAACTATTGGTTTTCACTGTGGGGAGGGTGTGGAACCTCTTAGAGGTCAGGACAAACGGCAGGCCCTTAGATCATTAGAGCTGTTACCAGGGGATTGCGGGACCCCAGTCTCTTCCTCTTCCTCCTTGCTTCCTGGCTCCCCTATTCAATCCCACCAAGCACAAAGACCATGGGGCCTGTTGATCATGGAGCGGAAATTTCAAAACTGTGAATCAGAGAAACCTTTTGTCTTCACACGCTTATTGTCGCAGGTGTTTCTTATAGTAATGGGAAGCTGACGAACACACAAGGCTTAACTGAAGAGGTAATATAAAGAGTCTAGCTGAGTTCCACGTTAAGTAGCTGTCAACTTTCGTGACTTTCTGTTAAAGGATCACATCACGTAGGCACGCGGGTTGTTATAGTACAGTGTAGCAATTTGCAGAGTACGGAACCCAGCCTCCTGGGAGATATTCCACCAGCTATTCAAGAACTCCTCTATTTTCTTCATAACGCTGAGATGTCCTTTACCTTTTTTCACTTGTTAAAAATGGTGTTGAAGGTGTAAAATCTGTGGTAGTTCAAATTCCTGGTGCAGTCACAGCAATCAAGACAGCGGCCCCAAGATACGCTAGTAAGTGTTCACTACCATGTTTGTGCAGTCAATCAATGCCAGTTCCACTTAAGAATGCTGTTTTGAGAGCTGTCGAAATTATCATTTTTCTTAGATATCTTTTAAGAACATGTCTTTGGAATATTCTTTTTTGGGGGGAGTTACCCAGGATTGAACTCAGGCGCACCCGACCCCTGAGCCCCGTCCCCACCCCAAGCCTTATTTTGTATTTTATTTAGAGACAGGGTCTCCCTGAGTTGCTTAGGGCCTCACTTTGGCTGAGGCTGGCTTTGAACTCGCGATCCTCCTGCCTCAGCCTCCCAAGGTGCTGGGTTTACAGGCGTGCACCACTGCCCCCTGCCAAATATATGTTGCATTTTCATTTTATAAGTTGAGAAGTAGACAGGCAGCATTGTGAACCTCTGGGATATGCCTTGATTATTTATCTCAAGACGACTAATTTTAAACTTTCACTTATTCTCTCTCCATTTGTCAAAATGACTTCCCTCAAAACGTCAGCCTCTCCATCTAATTTGTGTGCACATGTGTGTGGGGAGGGGTGTTCCTGGGGGTGGAACCCAGGTTGTCACACATTACTAGGCAAGTGCTCCACCACTAACTACATCCCCAGTCTTTTAATCTTTTATTTTGAGACAGAGTCTCTCAGACTTGCCCAGGCTGGCCTCAACTCTGTGGGCCTCCTGCCTCAGCCTCCTGAATAGTCTGCCGTGTTGGAATTCTGCACATGGTACGGGAAGATATCCTCAAAAGGGTCCAGTGATAATGTGTCTGCCAACAACCCCCTCAACTCTGGCCCCAGTCAGACTTTCGCACAAGACCCCAGCCCTGGAGATGTGGGGCCAGATTCTGCAAGGTGATCAGGGTACATTTTTCCAAGCCCGCGTAATCGATCACGGACGGTGGGTGACGTATTCGTCAATAAGCCCCTGTAATAAAATCCTGCCCAAGGTAAATGTCAGACGACATTAATAAGCACAGTGTTTCCTAATACCTTGAAGGAAGCCAGTGAGTGGGAATCACTTCACAGAGCTAGCATTTTTGTATTCTGCACAATTTGGCAGACTCTCAGGGTGGGTTGGATCCCCCTAATACTGATTTTCCACACCGTCGTCAATTTTTGAACATGTGCCTGTTACACGTGCAAATGGATTTAAGGCTGTGGATCCGGATGGCGTAGACCTTATTTTGAATCATTCTGGTGGGAACTTGCAGTCTCATGAAAACCTTTAGAGCTAATAGTTATGTCCAGCTGGTGGGGAAGGGAAAGTCTGAGATATTCAAAGCCTGTGAGATAACGTAAGGTGTGACGTTTCACATTGTCACCTTCAAAATAATCAAATTCACAGCGGGAAAAGGAGAAAAATTCATTGCGGACAACAGAATCTATTACACGGAGCCAAGGTTCCTTGCTTTAACCAAGGAGAGGAGATGGGTAGGATCTTTAGACTTTGAAAAATACGGACAGCCGAGCAACTGGGCACAGGCAAGACAAGGTCGGGCCGTGAGTGTCCGGAAAGAAACTTCTAGCATTCGTCCCACGGAGCAGTTTAGAGTCCAGAGGAAGCACAATCCATCAGAAATCACGTAGATCAGAGACGACGTGACCCTCGACCAGGAGAGGGACCTCTGGAATCAATAAAAGTTCAGGAGACATTTCTAAAGTCGAATGAGAAGAAGTCGATAAAAATCGAATGAAAAAGTTGGGAAAGAAATAGAAGGTGACTTCGATACGCCGGGGTTAAGCGAATTGGAAGTCGGGAATGCAATTAGCCCAGAGAGGGAGGGTAGGGCTGTGCACCCTTGGGGGAAGGAGGAGGTCCGTTCTTTCTGTTTTGGATGCATTGGGTTTGCAGTGTCTTTAGGGGAACCGTCACAGTGACGGCAACCCCAGGTAAAGATTTTTGTGGTTGTTGCTGTTCTTTGAAGTCACACACGACAGTAGGATGGATTTTGACCTATCCTCCATACATGGAGTACCATTCCCATTCTGGTGGTTGCTCCTGGTGTGACGTGACACTGGTTGTGGGTTCATACAGGAAGGTGATGTCCAGTTCATTCCACGGTCTCTCCTATTCCCGTCTCTCCTCCATTCCCTTTGGTCTAACCCAGTGAACTCCTATTCTTCCCTAGCAGATAGCATGTGTCAGCATCCGCATATCAGACAGAACATTTGGCCTTTGGTTCTGGGGACTGGCTTATTGCACTTAACACGATCGTCTCCAGTTCCACTCATTTACCTGCGAACGCCGTCATTTCATTCTTCTTTAAGGCTGAGTAATATTCCATTGTGCACATATGCTACGTTTCCTTTATCCATTCATCTGTTGGAGGGCACCTAGGATCACCACTTCCTACGGACACTGTCGCTCTATCCTCCAGCGTTGTCCTCTCTTTAGAAATACCCATCATCAGGCACCAGCAGAAATGCCCGGTGTGGACCCACGGGTGCTCTAAGAGAATGTCCGCACAACGGCTGAGCCAGGGGGGTTCAGGGTCCGATACAGGTGGAGTGCGCCTCATCCAAAATGCTGGGGCCCAAGAGTGTTGCAGATTTCGGATTTTGGAATCATGGCATACACACAACAATAATTGCATCTCTCCCCGGGTGTGAGCCGCACGTTATTCCCCCTCGATTCCTGATTTTCGTGGCTCCTCTCTGACCATCAGACATCAGCCGTCTCCCAAGGTCCACCAAGAGCCAAGAGCCAGTGACATCTCAGTCTGCGCTCTCTCTGCCTTGGCCTCACATCCCCAGGTTCCCGATCTCCAATTCCCAGCAAGAAATCTGCCCCCGTAGCTGCACCTCTGCCCCCCATCCCCGGGGCACCCGGGGGCTCCTCGGCCTGTGGAGGCATCGTTGTGCTCAGTCCGAAAAGCTCCTTGTGCATTTCACTGGGTGGCCTCAGGAGAGGAGGGAAGGGCGCTGCCTGGTCCAGAAGCTGGCGTCACCTCGGAGCAGGGGCTTCTGCAAGGACCCTTCTGGAGAAGACCTCCAGGTCACACGATCACCTTGAAGGACATCCACTGCAAGCTGCCCGCCCTGCAATTTACGACTCTTCCCTGTCCCCGTTTATTGGGTGCTGGAGCATTTTACAAGGTGCCTCAGAGTCCAGAAGGGAGAAGGAGGAACCCCCATCTGTCCTCCAAGACATATCGGATGGCACCCGTGTCACTTCAACCCGCAGCAGCCCGTTTACTGCAACCGCTGCCCCGCGAACCCACTGGCCCTCCTCACACACCTGGAACTCGCCTCCTGACGGGTGCTGGGGGCTCCCTCCGTACAAGGGCTGGCAGGCAGTGAAGCTGCTGCCCAGGGTCACAGCGTCTCCATCCCCCGCAAGAAACAGGAAAGCACCGCAGAGACGGCTGCTGTCCAACCGGCCAGGGACACCCAGGCCGCCCCTGGACCTTCTTCATCTTGGAACCTCGGAGACGCTCGCCCAGACCAAGGGAGCATTTCTGCCTCTTGCAGAGCCTTGTGCAGACGCGACGTATTTCTTTCCCCCCTTGGAATAAACTAGAGGTGGGGATGACTTGTCTCCTGGGTGACAGGTGCACTGATTTGTGTCAATGGTAAAGCCTTGTGCCCTGAGGGACGCCTCCTCTCCCGCAGCTGACCCCCGCAGGCTCTGGACAGTCACCAGGAGACGGCCCCGAAGTCTAATTTCTGAGAAAGGTTTTAGCCTCCTTCTTAAAACCGGGCTGTGTTTGCCTGGGCCACCATGGCGTCCAGGTCCAGCCCTCCTCGGGCACTCAGATGCACACTCACACACTCACACACACACTCATACACTCACACACATTCACACACACTCACACACTCACACACACACTCACACACACTCACACATACACACTCACACACTCACAAGCACTCACACATTCATACACACACATTCACGCACACTCTCACTCACACACACACACACTCAAACTCACCATTCAGATGCACATTCACACACACTCACACACTCACACACACTCACATACACACACACTTAGATACACACTCACACACTCACACATACTCACTTGCACACACTCACATGAACTCACACATTCACACACACTCACACAAACACTCACACACATTCACGCACACTCACACTCACACACTCACACACTCACACACACTCAAACTCACACACTCACACACATTCACACACACACACTCTCACACCCTCCACACACTCACACTCACACACACTCTCACACTCTCACACTCTCACACTCTCACACTCACACACACTCACACACATTCACACACATACTGTCACACCCTCCTCACACTCACACTCACTCACACACTCACTCACACACACTCACACACACACTCACACTCTCACACTCACACACACACTCACACACTCACACACACTCACACAGATACTGTCACACACATACACATTCACACACACTCACACACACATTCAGACACACACTCACACACACATTCAGACGCACACTCACACACACTCTCACACACATATTTACACACAGTCACACTCACACTCACACACACTTGCACGTGCATTCAGGGATGTGCAATTGCTGGGCTATACAACACACTCTCACCCTGTCTCTGTTTTCTTGGACTCTCTCCCACCTTCTGCCCAGAATCTCTTCCTTGTCTTACCCACCTGCTGAGCACCATGTCCTCAAGTGACAGACATCTACAACTTTTTTTTTTTGTTTTAAATTGAGAAAACGGTGCCTCCCGCGTGGATGTGCTAGGAGAGCAGGAGGGTGTCATGTCAGCAACATGGATGACGGTGGCATGGGTGTCATTAAAGTGGGGGAGAGAGGCTGCCCACGGGGGGCCAGACCCATTCTGCGTTGCCTTCATAATTACGGAATCTATAAAATCTGAGCATGCAGCCGGCCAGCTCAAGAATCCTCTTCCCAACCTCCTTTGTGGCTGGACTGGGTCATGTGACTGCATTCCAGCCAATGAGCTTCAAGAGGCCAGCATTCCCCCTACCAAAATGAGCCCATAGATGAGGCAAGCTCTTCCGATTCCCCCTCATTTCCCCCCATCTGCAAAGTAACACTTGGGTCTAGGATGTCTGTAAATCTCATGCACCAGAAGCACATCCTCAAGAAAGTACGACTTTTAAGAGGCAATGAAGGCTCTGACCTCAGGAGTGGATTAATCCACTTGGTGAATTATAGCTGAATGGACCACTGGTGAAGGAACCAAAGTGGATTTTGAATATCCAGTGCCCTCCACCTCCTTTCTCCTGGATCCAAGTCTCTGTGAATTCCCTTCGCACCGCAGCTTCGTGGGCTGCCCCCAGAATGTTCCGGAGATCAGTGACTGAGTTCATCAAGAGTCAGCACAGACACCACAGGGGACTTGGAAAGAGTCGTCCACTTAAGAGAAACGCCGTCTTCTTCTTCTTGGAGAAGAGAGACCTTCAGTGAAGTGAGGGTCCTAGCCACGTGGACATGTAAATGAAGGGCACACCCATCTGAGCTAACTGCACGTTCAAAAGCCTAGAGACTCCGTGTTCTGGTTAGCTCTCATAGTGCTGAGACCAAACGACCTCACAAGAACATCTTAGAGGAGGAGAAGTTCATCTGGGGGCTCCTGGTGTCCGAGGTCCAGTCCCTGGTGGCCGACTCCATGGCTGTGGCCCAAGGGGAGCAGAACAAGATGGCGGCAGGGCCTGGAGGAGGAGAGCAGCTCAGGACAGGGCACCAGGGAGCAGAGAGAGCTCTGCTCACCAGGGACAGGAGAGAGACCCCAAAGGCACAGCCCAGGGACCCCCTCCTCCAGCCACACCCCACCTGCTGCAGTCACCACCCAGTGAGTCCATCCAAGTGGATTAATCCACTCATTGGTTGAAGGCTCTCATAACCCAATCATCTCACCTCTGAATGTCCTTGCACCGTCTCAGAGATGGGTTTTTGGTGGATGCTTCCCATCTAGACCATCAGCAGTATGCTTGCTGGGAATGTGGAGAAATGTGCTGTCCCTGGGGGGTTCTTTTATTTATTTTTTTTTAAGAGCAAGCCCCAGAGGTTTGATGAGTGCCGATTTGGACAAGTGTTTCCCCCAGACAGAGCTCGTGCATTAGAGGCTTGGTCAACAGCCCATGGTGCCATTAGGAGGTGGTGGACCTTTAAGAGGCGGATTCCAGTTAAGGTCCTTCAGTCCCATGGGGCTGTGCCCTTGAAGTGGCTACCGGAACTCCAATCCCTCTGCCTTCTCTCCTTGCTTCTTGGCCGCCATGAAGTGAGCCTCTTCTTCCACCCGTGTTCTCACCGTAATGTGCATTCCCAAAGCGACAAATCGTAGACGGAATCCTCCAGCACTGTGAGACAAGTAAACCTTTTATCTTGATAAGCTGATTGTCTTAGGTATTTTGTTACAGTAGCACAACATAGATAGTCTCTCCAAGTTTTGCTGTCTCCTGCGATGGCCTCAACATCTCCAAGGACTCTAGTAGCCCAGGTGACCCCCCCCCGGAGCAACAGATTAATATTCTACCAAGATAATAACCCAAGTGTCCATTCACTTATGAACCCACCAATGGATTAACCCACTGAGCAGCTCAGAGAACCCTCGTGACCCAAGCCCTTTCCAAAGCCCCACAGCATTGGGGCGCAAGGCTTCATCCCATGGCTCTTTGGGGGACATTCCAAGTCCAAACCATGACACAAGAAAGATCCTTAAAGGTCATTTTGGGGGTTTGCTTGCTCCTGGATGATCTAGACAGCCCCAAAGACAAATAGAAATCTTCAACTTCTCCTATTTCTTCTCCTGATTTCCAGACCGTGGTTGAGAGGTCAGGGCCGAGGTCCTCAGAGTAGCGTGAACAGGGCTTGCAGAAGCCCCACCAACTTGACCTCTTTTGATGGAACTTTCTGGAACGCATGTTTCTGAAATCCTCCTCCATTTTGCCAGGTGCATTTGAGTCCTTGCATTTAAAAATAAAAAATAAAAAAATCTGTGCCACTCCCCAAGTCAGAACACAGTGGCTCCTTCCTATTCTGGGCTCTCAGTTTTGCCTGAAATAGATCAGGAAAGCGGTCGAAATAACCTCGTTTCCCAGTACGGACTTCCGGGGAAGAAACGCCCAGGGTTGACGGTGTGGGAGGAGGAGTGCTGGGGAGGAGGACGGGGTAATGATTCAGGTCACAGTTGGGTAGGGCTGACATAGAACCCTGTTCGACTGATATGTAATTCTGTCCCTGGGGGAGGCACAAATGTGGCTGGAGTGGCTGATTCTACTTCCTGGAGCCGCACTGTGTGGTTGTTAGATTAGCACTGGCCCAAGCTGGATGGAGAGAACGGAGCGTTGGGGGCTCTTCTGAGTGGGCACAGATGACCACCCGGCTTCTGGATGGCCCTTGGACGGAAGGGAGTCACCACATTCTGTGCAAACGTCAAAATGTCATTCCCTGGAGGAGTCGGATTCTTGCAAAGCACATTTCAGGCTGACCCTGAATGGATTCTGGAAGCTCTTCCTCAAAACCCGCTTAAGGACACTTTGGTCTTGCAGGAATTTATGTCAGCGGGTGCGTGTGTGCGTGGGGGCACACCTTGCTGGATTTGCAGAAGATCTCCCCTTTGCCAGCTCCGTGGTTTTGCTATCGATTTTATGGACAAGAGGATTTTCACAGGTCTCTGCGCAGCCCCATTGATTTCCTGTTGGGAGAGCTGCTAAAATTTTAATGTGGGGATGTAGATTGTAAAACCTGAACAGGGACCCTGTCCACCCTGTCCACCCGCGTACGGTTGTTTCTCTGACAGACCCAGGCAGAAACCTGCTGGACATTTGCATGGGGTGGGGGGGAACTATCCATTTCTGCTGAATTTGAAACCCCTTGAATTGCAACCTCCAGGACAATCCTGGAACAATTTGCTGCAGAATGCAAAAGCCACAGAAAGAGAGGCCCTGCCTGTCCCTATATTCCTGACCACCCACAATAACCCACAGCCCCCAGCTCACGGACCTGACACAGATGCTGCATCTGGTCTCAGCCTCGATCACAGAAATCATTCCACCGATTTCCCACAAGCCACAGTTCCACAACGTGGGTACTGTCTGAAGCCGTTGCATGTTGAGATTTTTTTTTTTTTTTGGACACAACACGGTAGTAATATGTATGATCGAGGTCGTTATTAAATCCACCACCGTTACGATTTACTCCTGAAAAATGCTGATGCCGTAATTTATCTCTCCACGGGTGCTGGACTTCAACAAAAATAGAGATGCTCAAAAGAAGAATATTTGCACAGCGATTGACGCTGTCCACCTTGAAGCACGCATTGCAAGTCTGCGCAAGAATGGGGAGGAAACAACTTTTTGAAACATTGTGGCCGAAGCTGCCGGGTAACACTGTGACCAGTTCTGCAGCTCAGGGCGGAGGTCTTGGGGGGGGTGTGGGAGCAGGAGGGTTTCGACTGGCGACAGCCCAGATGGGCCATGGACGCACAGAGGACAGGTCCAGCTGTATACAGCGGTTCAAGGTTTGGAGATGCTTGGGCAATGCCAAGTCTCGGTGCCATTCACAGGGCAGAGCCTTGGCAGGAACGATTTAGCCGTCGCCTCCTTTTCGGGGAAGGGCACCGAGCCATCAATCTGTCAGAGGCACGGTCCCCGCCAGACCTCATCGAGAGCTAACCCAAGGGCATCGTTAAGTCCTCCGCTAGACCTCTGCATCTCCAGAAAGGATTCCTTTTATTTTTAGCCATTTTCTGCAGAGGAGAGAAGCCCGGAGACCGTATTTTTTTTTTCTTTTTGCAGAGAAATATGTATTTTTTACGCCGCGGTAAGCGATGAGCTGACACCGGGTCCCCGCGCTCTTTTAGACACGCGAGACAGTGAAGGGTGAAGGTCTGAAATTCCGGCCCATCTTTCTGCCTGGGAGCTTAAGTAGCTGTGTGGACAGGGCATTCATCAGGCCCTTGGTGCCATACCAGCGGAGCTGCTGCAAGACACGCGGTTACAGGGCCATCGTCACGCTGAGACCAGGGGCACGGGGCCCCTCGGGGAAACATTCCATGCCTGGTGGAATCTACACCGTGTTTTTAAAGTTGCCCTTTGAAGCCTTGTCATGGAAAATAAGACACTACACCATTGTTTTTTTTATTTTTTATTTTCTTTTTAGACATCAGAATTCACTAACTGTGACAGGAGTTAAAAGAAAAAGAAAGACTAATTCAGATGATAAAAGGTCAGAAGATGGTTCGTTTGCATTCAAAGTGCCTATAGCCACCTGCTGTGGAGGCACACGCTGATATTTGCAGCAACTCGGAGGCTGAGGCAGGAGGATTGCAAGTTGGAGGCCAGCCTCAGCAACTTAGTGAGGCCCTAAGCGACTTAGCAAGACCCTGTCTCTAAATGAAATACAAAAAGGGCTGGGGATGGGGCTCAGTGGTTAAACGACCCTATATCAATCCCAGCAAAATGTTAATAAGCAGAATATAAATACACATTATTGATTTTGCTATATCTTTTTTTTTTACTTTGAAAGAATTCTCAACATTTTAAACATATAATTAAACAGAATTCAACATTGTAAACACTTTAAAATGCCATTAAAATGCAGGACTTTAAATATATGTCTATTTGCCAGGTGCAGTGGCACATGCCTATAATCCCAGCAACTTGCGAGGCTGAGGTAGGAGGATTGACAGTTCAAAGGCAGCAAAAGCGAGGCCCTGAGCAACTCGGTGAGATCCTGCCTCTAAATTAATTGCAAAATAGGGCTGGGGCAGGGGCTCAGTGGTTGAGTGACCCTGAGTTCAATCCCCGGTACCAAAATAATTAACAAATAAATAGGCTCGGCGGTGCACACCTGTAACCCCAGCAGTTTGGGAGGCTGAGGCAGGAGGATTACAAGTTCAAAACTAAACTCAGCAACTTAGCAAGACCCTAAGCGAATTAGCGAGACACTGTCTCGAAATAAAACATAAAAAGGGCTGGGGATGTGGCTCGGTGGTTAAGTGCTCCTGGGCTCAATCCCTGGTACCAAAAAGAAAAGAAAAGAAAATACACACACAAATGTGGAGTTCGTTGTTGTTTCTGAAAGCAAAGGGATTGAAACTCACACAGCGGTTGCTTGGCTTCCAGGTGGCATAGACGCCATGCAGGGAACGGACATCTGCTTTCCTGGGGCGTCCTCACTGGGGGCTAGGGGACCTAGGCATTTCTGAAGCAGTGTACAACATGAACGTAGGTTTGACTTTGCTGTGCCCTGATCCAAAGCTGTCCTCATTTTCCTCCCCTCCAACTCTCTGAATTATCTTTCCAAGTCTGATGGAATCCTAGGATATTCCTGGGGTATCCCAGGGAACCGGAGCTCCCTGGAGAAGACTCTGATTGTACCTGTTGAGGCAACATCACTCCCCAACTAATACTGCTATGCACAGTGATCTAGGCTGTGCACTGCATAAACGAGAAAGCAGTCTTCTCACCGCAGTCTCAGTTAAGGCTGCCCCCAGAGTTGTGCGGCAGGAAGCATGCACGGTCCTTTTTGAAGGTCATGAATCTATCCATTCATTTTTTTCTTTAAATAAGTAAAAGATCACTCTGTCCATCCAAGCAAATATTTACAGGAAATTCAAAGAATCAGGTATAAAGCCGGATTCATTGGAAAACCTTGCCGTTAGAAGCACGATCGTCCCTCCACCGGAATGATCCACAGTCATCCCTCGAAAACCGTGAGGGTTGGTTCCAAGACCTCCCAAGGACACCAGAACCGGAGGATGCTAAAGTCCCTTACCTAAACCTTGTGAAATTTGCTCAGAATCTATGCACATCCTTCTGTATACTTTAAGCCATTTCTAGAATATTCCTAATAACGGGTGCCATCGGACTATGGCATAAAGAGTTGTCATTCTGTGAGGTCATCTTAGTGTGATCGTGAAAACTCCTTCATGAAGCTGGGCGTGGTGGTGCGTGCGTATAATCCCAGGGGTTTCGGGGGGAGGCTGAGGAAGGAGGATCGCAAGTTGGAGCCAGCCTCAGCAACTTAGCAAGACAGAGTCTCAACATAAAAGATGATTAAGGGCTGGAGTATGGCTGAGTGGTAAAGCTCCCCGGCTTCAACGCCCAGTACCAAAAAGAAAAAAGAAAAATCCTTGAGAGGACTTCAACTTATTGAGTAGAGGCAAAGAAATGCATCGAGTTTGAGGGTCTCTCTCTCTCTCTCTCTCTCTCTCTCTCTAGCAGGGATTGAACCCAGGGGTACTTGACCACTGAGCCACATCTCAGCCCTTTTTACATTTCATTTTGAGACTGGGTCTCACTGAGTTGTTGAGGCTGGCCTCCAACTTGCGATCCTCCTGCCCCAGCCTCCCAAGCTGCTGGGATTACAGGAGTGTGCCACCAGGCCCTGCCCGGGGCAGATTTTGCATTGCGGTGGGGGACGGTAAAGAAAATCACCATCCAATGACACTTGTTAAAGGTGCGTAAGGATGACTGTCTTCGGGGCCACGGGTACAGTGGGGGAGAGAGGTGGGCTCGACTCGGAACACAGCCCCCAAAGTGGGGATTTAGCCCACAGTGCAGGGTGAGGTAGGCGGACCCCTCAGCAGGGGATTCCAGCTGAACTGACCTAAGTCATTCCAGCTGATGACAGGCCACATTGATCAGATGTCACCCAGGGACAGTGCAGGGTATGAGATATGGGGGGTTAGTGGGTCCTTGCTAAGGTGACTTCACAGGGTTCTTGCTAACCCTGGATTCTTGCTTTCTTTCTAGGTACCAGGGATTGACCTCAGGGACACTCGACCCCTGAGCCCCGTCCCCAGCCCTATTTTGCATTTTATTGAGAGACAGGGTCTCCCTGAGTTGCTTAGGGCCTCGCTTTGGCGGAGGCTGGCTTTGAACTCACGATCCTCCTGCCTCAGCCTCCCGAGCCTCTCGAATTACAGGCATGCGCCAGTGTACCACTGTTCCACCTAAGATTGGATTCTTCAAGGACGACCACACCTGGGTTGTGGAGCCTGAGTCCAGTTTGGCCAAGCAGAGAACCGGTCAGTGCAGCCCAGGGTGCATGTGAGAGGCACAGACATTGGATTCCAGCTATGACTTAAGAGGTGCAGGTCATTTCCAATACATGAATGCTGTTTTTTATTTTATATTCACATTTTTTAGTCTTTGGGGATTAAAAAGAAGGTAGTAGTAAAGACTCAGCTTTTCGGCACTTGGATACTAGAGACCTCTACCCCACCAACACAGTGTGTCCCAGGCTACTTCCTGCTTCCTCTTTATGCTCCCTGTGTGCAGGCTGTGTTGAAGCGACGAGAGCGGATTTGGATTTGCCCTGTCTTTGCTTTTCCTAAAGAATCAAGGTGTGTGTGAGGGAGATTTTCCTGTCAGATTTCTACTCTGGATAGTAAAGCAAAGGGAATTGGTCTCCAGGGTAAGATCACTACCCGTCTCGGGGGCTTTTGCAAAACACACGACGTTTCAGTGTGGACACACACGGCACAACAACACGAGGCGCAGATCCCGGCAAAAATTGCTTTTGTGACTGCGTTGGACCAAACACCATCAACCCTCAGGGTTCACATTCCTTTCTTGCATTTGATTGATTGATTGACAGATGCAGATGGATGCTGTGCTGGGGATTGAACCCAGGACCTCATACACGGGCAGCCGCTCCTGTACCACACAGCCACACCCCTGACCCTCAGTCTTTATAATGGAACCACCATGTGGCCCAGCCATCCCACTCCTCAGTCTATACCCAAAGGACTTAAAATCAGCACATACTACAGGGACACAGCCACATCAATGTTTATAGTGGCACAATTCACAACGGCTAAACCGTGGAATCAACCTAGGTGCCCTTCAGTAGATGAATGGATAAAGAAACTGTGGTATATCTACACAATGGAATATTACTCAGCCATAAAGAAGAATGAAAGGAATAGGAGACATTAGACCCCATTCACGTAGGATCCATCACAGAGCATAAACACATCATGTACAATTAATTAAAACAAATTCAAATTTTAAAATAATAAAGTCTGTGGGGAGCCCTTCTAAAGGCTGTAATGGGACCTTGCTGCACCCTCTGATCGTTGAGACCAGGGACTGTCTTATTTCTGCCTCTTCTCGGTGGCATCTCTGGTGCTCGGAAAGGTCTTGCTGTCTAGCTGCTAAACATGACTTAACTTCATGCTTTTAATCAAACCCAGCAGACACTCCCCAGGTCGCTCCCGTGGGTTCCCCCAGCAGCTGACATTCTCCAACTCCCCCCACCGACCTGCAAACGCCATCATCTCATTTTTCTTGATTAGGGTAGCCCCTTCTGAATTGCCGGGGGGTGGTTGATTTTAGCTTTTGCGTGCGCAAGTTCTAAGCAATCTCGTGCACCCGCCACTCCACAAGTAATATCAACAAGATTCTTTGGAAATAAGTCGTCGTCGTGCCTCGCAGCTCTGAAAAAAGACAGATGATACATCAGGAAAAACAAAAAAGCAACGATGCCATCGACAAGTTTGGTCAGGGCTCTCCTGGACATTAAAAGAAAAATCATATTTCCTGTTCCGCGTTCCAAGCAAAGCGGGCCGGGTGCCGTGGTGCACACCTGTCATCCCAGCGGCTCAGGAGGCTGAGGCAGGAGGATGGCGAGTTCTAAGCCAGCCTCCGCCAAAGCGAGGCCCTGAGCAACTCAGGGAGACCCTGTCTCTCAATAAAATGCAAAACAGGGCTGGGGAGGGGGCTCAGGGGTCGAGTGTCCTGAATTCAATCCCTGGTATCAAAAGAAAAAAAAAAAAGGAATCATCCCCAACCCTGAAAACAACACAGACTTTCCACGCTGGTCCTTCTGAATGCTGTTGGAAGGGATCCCCTCAACTGCAGTATCTCCTTAGTGCCCTGGGGACCCCAAGGTCCACTGAGCAAAGAAACCCTGGAACGCGAATGCAGTACCATCACTGACGGAATGGAAATCAGGTTCAGGGAGACTGATGTCATTGAAGGATTTGACCCCGCATTCACTGAGGACACCGGTTAGCTTTTATTGATTTTTATTTAAATAGTGGGGGGCAGGCCATTGACATGTCAACCCTCCTGAGGGAAGGAATCAATGGGGGATGTGTATGTATCTATGCATATAAATATATAGGTACACCTGTGTCTCTCTGTCCGTCTCTCTATCTGGATGTACATGGTGAGTAGCGTCGATCCTGTGTTCCACGTAATCGGGGTGATCGGTACCCATTTGCCTTCCCGTTACCCCGGACTGGACGTCACCACCGTCTGCTAGCGATGATGGTCCTCCTTATAAGCGCCGTCCCTTCCAAGGCGGCCCGGGCTGAGGTCTGAGCAGCTCTTGCTACACTTGATGGTCGTCTCCGACTTGGGTCACGGAGGGCCCACGAGGACGGACGTCCGCAGGCCCTGCAAGCCCCTAGCTCCTGCGGACGGTGACAGCGTGGCCCCGGGCCTCTCTGTGGCCAGCGGCTAGTTTCTCGTGCCCTGCTCCTGCCTCTGCTGGTCACACTGGCAGGACAGACCCGAGGAGGAGGCGCAGCAGACCTGCAGCCAGGGTTTCCACAGAGTGTTCCCCAGGGACAGCTGGTTGGGGACGTCCGCCGACAGGGTCTGGGTGTGGCGGTCCGCAGCCTCCTGCATGACCCTCAGGATGTCCTGGAAGCGGGGCTCCGTCTCCGGAGTGAGGGGGCTCTTCTCGCCGGGGTCCGTGGAGAGGTCGAAGAGCAGGGGCGGCCGGTGGCGGGTGACGTGACCGTCCAGGCAGAGGCACACATGGGTGCTGAAGCAGCCGTTGGCGCCCTTGGGGTGGAACTTGGGCGTGAAGTAGAAGGCCTTCCAGACGGAGGAGCCTGCGGGGTGGGAGAGGACACAGGGTCAGGACGGCGGAGAGCCACCCGCGACTGGGCACAAAGGCAGAGCCACGCTGCAGGGGCTTTGAGAAGGTCAGGACGTGTCCCTCAGTCTCGGGTGGAACCTCGTACTTCACGCCCAGCCCCCCAGGAGCTCAAAGAGATGCAAATACAATATTCCAAAAAAACCCTGAAATTCTTCTGATCCCGAGAATTTGAGATGAGTAACAATTAATCTCTCTTCTTTTTTTTGGGGGGGGGGGTGATACTGGCGATCAAACTCAGGGGCACTCCACCCCTGAGCCCCGTCCCCAGCCCTATTTTGCATTTGATTGAGAGACAGGGTCTCCCTGAGTTGCTTACGGCCTCCCTTTGGCGGAGGCTGGCTTTGAACTCACGATCCTCCTGCCTCAGCCTCCAGAGCTGCTGGGATCATAGGTGTGCACAGCTTCCTGAGACCTTTCATAGGAAACTGCAGACCTTTCTAAGGGGAAGCCCCCTCCCACAGCCACCCAAGACCTATTTAGGCTCCTAGGGTGATGTGCATTCATAATGTCACGGGTCCTACTTGGGAACCGCAGGCTTCGTGATCAGCGGATCAGAACCCGACATAAAGGAGCAGAATCTACCTGAAGCACTGGACACGGGCGTCTGCACTGCCCCGGAGCAGCCCTGACCCCCCCCCC